>NW_017670520.1:0-112040 GCF_001879085.1 Nicotiana attenuata
AAACACACTTAAGGCGATTTTTCCAAGCCACAAGTCTTTTCTCCAAAATTCAATTGTAAAGCCTTAGTTTTTACTCATTATTTCAATCATAAAATAAAGATTTTCATGGGGGAAATTGGTGTTTTGGGTAGAACCTAGTTTTCCAAATTTGGGGATTTGGACTCATAATTAGGTTCGATTTCCAAAGGCAAAATTACATATTTGGGTCGTGAGAGGAACGGTAAGTTAAGGTTTTGGTTCGAACCCGGGTTTTTGACCACCGTGGGCCAGGGGGCGATTTTTTGACTTTTTGGCGTTAAAATTTTGAATAACACGTCAATTCATGCATTGGGGTGATTCAATTTAGCGTTTATGATGTAATTAAGTTATTTGTGATTAGATAACGTAGCTAATTGGCGCGGGAAGTCAAGGGGTGTAAAGCTAATAATTGAGACTTGAGTTGGTTCAAGGCATCGGACGGTAAGTGTTTGGTCTTAACCGTAGCTGAGGGACTAGGAGGTTGAGTTCCTATTTGCTATGGATGATACGAGTCGTGTACGACGACGTATTAGGCATGGTGATCTGAGTACTTGCGTTTGGTGATCCTAGCCATGACCTGGAGTCCTATATATGTGAATATTCTGAATTTTCGTTGTATCTTCTGCTTTGGTTGATCGATTTCTAGTTGTGTAAAAATTTGTGGAAGGAATTTGTAGACTCTTGGAACATCATAGGCATGGCTCGAGTTATAGTTATGAATTGGGTGAAAGTTATTGAGATGATTAGAACCCGTTGCGAGCAATGGCTCAAAGTTGTAAAGTGAGTTAATGAAATAAAAGTGACAAGCAAAAGAAAGAGTTATTAAAATTTTCCTTGCCGGGATATTGTTGCTTGGTGAATTAATCTCCCTTGCCGGGGATGTTGGATTGTTAATGTTGTACCTTTGCCGGATTTTAATTGGTTAATTGTGTTCCCTTCCCAGGATTCTATTATTAGTTTGTTATTCCTTGCCCTTGTGTGTGATTCGTTGTTTGGGTGAGGAAGTGTGTTAAAAGCGCAACGAAAAGGGTGGAATTGAAAAAAGACGTGCATTGTTTTGTTATTGTAGGAAAAGAGTGTAAAAGCACGAAGGGTGATGCCGTGCCCGCACGATGTACCATTTCCGTGCCGCCGTATTCTATTGATTATATGTGTAGGAAGAGAGTAAAAGCACGTAAGGGTGATGCCGTGCACGATTTTATCATATAATTGCTTTGGTGATAAAGGAGTAAAAGCACGAAGCGGTGATGCCGTTGCACGTTTTCTTATAATCATTGCTTGGTGAGGAACTAAGAGTGAAAAGCACGAATGGTTGATCCGTGCATCTTATTAGATTTCTGATTCTTTATTGATTCTCTGCAGTTATGTTGCTTCTTTCGTTACCTTTGAAAAAACTTTATTCAAGTTGTTATCTTTCCCACAGCATGGCTACCCCCTCCCATATTGTTGGTTATCCATGGTATATCTTTCTTTCCGCTGTTATATATTAACTGCACAGGTTTAATGGTGGTAGTCTGGTCTAGTCCTCGTCACTACTTTTCGCTCGAGGTTAGGCTAGGCCACGTTACCAGCCACATGGGGTCGGGTGTGTTGAAACCTACAGACTCTGCACTATGCTGCAGATCCCGGAGTAGCATTTGGTCATCAGCAGTAGATTGGTGCAAGCTATCGCTTCAGGTCCCGAGAGACTCTGAGGTAGCCCTGCTGGCGTTTCCAAAGCACCGGCGTCTCTTCTATCAGTTTTTATGTTCTGTTGTCATTTTACTCGGACAGACTATGTTCTTTTCTTTCAAAACACTTTATTTGTGATAATCCCCTAGACAGTCCTGGAGTCTGTTGACAAGTTCCGTTATAGGCATCCTAGGGTTGGTCTTCCAGGATAATTTGGTTTTTATTATTGTTTAGACTTCCGCTAAATTTATTATTCCGTGTTATTTTAATTGTTTATTCCCGGTTAAATTTAATTGGTTAAAAGGAATTAAAAACAAAAGAGTATGATTTCAAGAATGTGGATTGCCTAGCTTCTCGAGGTAGGCGCCATCACGGACTTCCCGGAGGGTGGAAATCCGCGGTCCGTGACAGATCAAGACCCACATCCAGTAATTATACAGCATAGCCGACCAAACGGTAAAAGAGGCCATCGGTATACTTGTGATGTACTGGTGCAGGGTTGGAATCTTTGTGTTTCCGGTAGATTTGTTATTCTCTGGATTGGTCGGGTTTTGACGTGGGAGAGTTCCATAAATTTTGGGAGGACATCTTTGGCCACTAGGAAGAGCTCAATTATTGTGAAAACTGGGGGAGCTAAAGTGGAGACTGAACAATGAAGAGATTACCGTCAATGTGCAGAAGCCTATGCGGCGACCAAATGAATTTTGCTAAATCTACTCTCTGATAGAAGTGTGGATGTGATTTTTGGAGGAGAAAGATGAGGTCTGAACGCAAAACGGCCCTCTAGCGTCCTACCTGCTGAACTTAGAAGAGAGTAGATGGCGAGGATTGGTGCAATGTAGTTCTTACCCCTTAGAAGGCAAGGTACTGGAGGGAAGACGTTCGAATTCTCCCAGCTCCTTCTTCATTACTGTTTAGAAGAAAGAAAGACCCCTTCAGCTAACCATCAATTGAAGAGCCACCACAGTTGGAAAGCTAAACCGATATATCGTCTCACCTAATGAATGCCTTTTTTATGGCCGAACATCGGACTAGCCTATTATTATCTCGATCTAGGTTTGTTAGATGTGCAGGCAGAATGCCTTTTTTGCAGGGTTCGTTGAGGTGTGCAAAATGCAATCGGTTTGTTAGCATTAGCAGACATAAAGGGTATCAAACCCAACTTTTTGTTACGCATAAGATTCTACTGGGAAGATGGGCCACAACCTTTTCAGACGAACATGCAAAGAAGAATTAGAACCCCAACATGAATGAGTGGTGCAAGAAGAAGTAATCCAACGTGGTTAGATGCGGGAAATCATCTTTCCCGCCATCTCTGACTGCATCTGCGGTCAGCCCAGCTTTCAGTGTGTGCAAAGAGGGTGCAATGACTGTAGTGCAAAATGAGAACAATAAGTTGATCTCAACAAGAACGTATACAGGATGGCGAATCTGTATGGATTTTACGAACGGTTGAAACAAGGACACCCGAAAAAGACTGTTTCCACTTGTTCAATTGATCAGATGCGTAGATAGATGTGGTAGGGAGTCCCACTTTTTCTTTTTTGGATGGATACTCGGGGTAATAATGCAGAGCATTGCATAATTTTCGCTAGGAGGAATAGAGAGCCAACACAGTCATTCACGCCTTGTCCCCAATATGTGAACGTCTATGCCGCCTTGATCTTCAGAGAACTACACGTTTGGGCCTATCTGTTAACGCACCCTGCCACATTCAGATAAGGTGTTGATCGGCCATTCTTACACGATATGGTTAGAGAAATACTGGAGTTTTCACTGATGACTTGTCTTAGTGTGTGGCGGAAACTCATTCGATGATTGCCTTCATGAACTCTGAAAAGCAGTATTGCAAGAGGTGTATGGAGCCTAATCTGGGTAATGAACTGGGATTAAGTGCATTTCGATGGTATCAGGAGTCTGACACTAGTTCTCGAGTACAGGGCATCTGTGCGATACTGGGATTGGACCCTGTTCGGTCTTTCAACGTTCAGATGCCGCAAGTTACGATGAAGTACCTCTCACCCTACTCTCGGTCAAGGCCATAAACATGTTTGCCTTAGTTCACGCGGCTACTACATGCGGGTTTATTAAAAGGATTTTCAGGATTTGCTAACCCTTCTATGTACAATTTCCTTGAAATATCAACCCCTTTGTGTTTCTCTAATGACTGCAGGGTAGCTTTTGATGAATTGCAACGAAGAGGCTTGGTGTCCTACACCTAATTCTAGGTTGCCACCGACTGGGGAGACATTTGAGCTGCATATGCGCCGATGACCAGCGATTATATTGTGGGAGCACTGTTGAGCAATAGCGAAAGGAGAAGGTTCATGCACCCAATGCTTTCTATGCAAGCTAGAACCGCATTGAATGGTGCACAACTATAGATTACACAGTGGACGAAGAAAGGAGTGCTAGCTTGTTGCGTGTTCGCATTTGACCAATTCAAGTCAACCTGATAGGCTCCAATAGGGTATTGTTCCATATACTTGACACTACTTGGCCTCTCACGCGTACCTACATTGATGAGAGGAGTCAATGCGTATCGCGCCCTTAAAATATATTTTTATTTCGATGGGTGCTTTCATTTTACTTTGGCCAAAAAAATTTGACTATGAATCCCGTTACGAAAGGGAGACAGAGAACCAAGTTGCTGATTCACTTGTGGTAGGTGGGAAGGAGCAGAGAAGAAGGATTGAGGTGGAAGAGATTGTGGAGCTTTCCCGGATGAACAACTGTTGGCCACGAGCTTGGAGGTAGCGTAGGTATGCAGGCACCAGTTGAAACCACCCGTCGTCCCGAATACTGGCCTATTATATTTCCCCTATGGACGCTTGTCCCCATCCCTGTCTCCAATATAGAGTAATCGCATCCTCTTTCGTGAACTGTCCGATTCATGGCTATTTTGGATGACCTATACACTACTGTTACTACAGATTGTGTTGTGGACACAAACTGTCAAGATGTATCCCGAGATAGACCAATTCTCTTCATTTCAGCGCTTGTTGGGTTTGAGAAAATATGAAAAATGGGGTTCAAAATCGTTTAAGTGTAAAATTACAGGTCTCTGATATGGGAAATGCGAACAGGGGTTCGCAATTCTGAACCCCGACCTCTGCAGATATGGGAACTGCGAAGCATTGTTCGCATTTGCGAACGCTTCAAAAATTCCGGACTATCACATTTGCGAGACCTTGGTCGCATTTGCGACCTACTGATCGCATTTGCCATCCCTGGCCATCGTGGGCACCTTCGCATTTGCGAAGTAAATTATCGCATTTGTGATGAAGGATCAGGTCTGGGCTGTCTCGCATTTGCGAGGCATCCTTCGCATTTGCGAGCTTGCATTTGCGAGCCAGGCTTCGCAAATGCGAAGCCTGCAGGTCAGATCATACTAGCTAACTTTTAAGTTCAAAAATGCAACCCGTGGCCTATCCAAAACTCACCCGAGCCCTCGGGCTCCAAACTAAATATACACACAACCTCAAAAATATCCTACGAACTTATTCGCGCGATCAAATCGCCAAAATAACATCATAAACATCGAATTAAACCTCAAAGTCCAAGAATTCTTTCAAACTTCATAAAACATCAAATTTTCCAATTTAGGTCCGAATCACGTCAAACGACATCCGTTTTCAACCAAATTTCACAGGAATGACTTAAACTGTATATAAGACCTGTGCCGGGCGATGGAACCAAAATACGGGCCCGATACTAACACGTTCTAATCAATTTTCACTTCAAATTTCCTTAAACAATTTTAGAAAACAATTTTTACTAAAAAATTTATTTCTTGGGCTTGGGACCTCGGAATTCGATTCCGGGCATACGCCCAAGTCCCATATTTTTCTGCGGACCCTCCGGGGCCGTCAAATTACGGGTCCTTTTTCCGTTTACCCAAAACATTGACCAAAGTCAAATTAATTCATTTTAACATCAAAACTTAGCATTTTTCACAGAAATTCATATTTATGGTTTCCGGCTACGCGCCCGGACTGCGCACGCAAATTGAGGCAACTCTAAATGAGGTTTTCAAGGCCTCGGAGACACAAAATTCAATTAGAAACAGGTGATGACCCTTTGGGTCGTCACATGATCTTTCAATGCCTAACCTTTTTTAGATAGCCAAGGGCATCAAGCTTATGCTCGCCCACAAATCACACAATGCTTTAGCAAAAGCATAGATGGCTATTGTGCATGGGATTTTTAAACTCCCTGGATCGGATAGCTTCTCCACTATAGGTCTTGTCACAACAACACTACAAGTCTGAGTCAGTGTCACTGTTGCCAAGTCTTGAAAGGCAAACTTGCGAGACATCAAGTCCTTCATCATTTTAGCATAATCGGACATCTCCCTTAAGGAATCAATCAATAGAATGTTCACCAGAATCTGTTTCAACATCTCCATGAATTTCTTATATTACTCTTCCTTCTGATATTTGGCCAACCTCTACGGGAAGAGTGTTGGAGGTCGCTTATTTCCTACGGCTTGAGTTATATCCTGCTCAGGCACTTTTTCTAATGCCTTCTCTTGCACTTTCTCAGTCTCCTTTTCAACCTCTTTTTCTTTGTTTAGTTCCTCTTGGGATGGCTGCACTCTTACTTATGTTAGCTCAGTTGACTCATTTAGCTCAATTGGTACTAGCACAAGTATCTCAGTTGGTCGGCTTTCGCGAGCAATTTCTTACTCTAGATCAGATCTCTACCATTTCTTAGACTCACCGCCATAAGCTGCTTTGGGACCTGCTTTTTCGGGTTAACATGTGTGTCCGTAGGTAATTTCCCATGAGGACAATTTTTAAGGGCCATGGATATTTTCCCTAGTTGAATTTCAATGCCCTTGATAGCTGAGTCGTGTGATACTACCTTTTTCGTGTATCTTGTGTGCCTTTCATTGCATCTGGTTGACCTTTTCTTCCATTTTCCTACTGGACCCAATGAGTTGTTGCAACATTCCCTTTATTTCAAACAACTCATCATCTTATCGCACTATATGTTGTTGTTTAGGATATTGATAAGCTAGTTGTTGATTCTGCTGATTGTACCATTGTTGCCTTTGATAAGGCACAGCCTGAGCCTGTGATCGTGCAGCTCCAGGATTATATTATTGTTGTACTGCTGCTGTGGTGGCCTATATTGTTGACTCTGATGTCCCTAAGTCTGACCGCCTTGTCTCTAGCCTCGACAGTTGCCCACATAGTTCATATTCTCTTGATAGTTCCGATTTTCACTTTCACCACTCCACGAGCACACATATGGCTGATTATTGCATGGTGTGCATAATCCTCTATTTGTCATGTCAACTATGTGCACCTGCTTCTGGCCTGACTCATTAATCTTTTTTGTTGGGATACTCAATTGCATCATCATCATAGCCATATTCTCAACCATGGATTTGTTTGGGTCTAAAGCTACTGTGTGAACTACAGGAGTGATTGTAGAGTCTCTTGCCATCCATGCTGAGTTTAGAGCCATTTTATCAAGTAAGACCTTGCATTCCCTGAATGATGTGCTCAAAAATCCTCCACCTGCTGAAGCATCAACATTGACCTTCAATCTGTCAGCCAATCCCATGTAGAACCTTTGCCCCAACATAGGATCTAGAATTCCATGATATGGACACTTAAAAAGCATACCTTTGAACCACTGCCACATTTCTCGAAATGTTTTAGCTGGTTTCTTCCTGAAACACAATATCTTTCAACTTGCTTGGCAATCTTATTGGGTGCGTAGAACTTTTTCAAAAATTGCTTGACTAATTCCTCCCAAGTGGTAATGGAGTTTATAGGGAGCAAATTGAGCCACGTCTGAGCCTCTCCTGTCACTGAGAATGGAAACAACAACACCCTTATTGCTTCCGGTGTCACATTTGGTTAGCTTTGCATAACACATATCGACAGGAAACTTTTTCACATGCTATTAAAGATCTTCAATGTAACACCCCGAGAATAGTCCCTTTTCTGCAATAAATGTAGCATGTTGTTTGTGATTTGAAATGTTCCGCTTGTATCTGAGGGACTACAATTGCAGTTACCAGATTTTCAGCAAGAGTTGTGCCCAATCATACAAGGCTGCTTCTGGCACAATAAGTGACAAACCTTGATTGTTCGGGTCACTTATTGTTTTTGTTGTTTGGGTTATCTATTATTTCACCCATGTCTAGTTCGATTCATTGTATTGAGTTCTATTGTCGTTTGTCCTTCTTTATGCCCGATTTAATGCCTTGAAATCTTTCTCAGGATCCCAAGACTACAAACGTTAGAGTTTCAGTATGATGAATTTGAAGTCGAGATAGTTGAATAAACTAAGAATTCTAACAATTCTTTTGGCCGTAATTAGTAACACCGTTAATTCCCCGGCAACGCCGTCAAAATTTGATCACGCCCAACTATGCCTTATAAAAAGGACTAAGCGATCGTTGCAAGTATAATTCAGTTCGGAGTAGAATCCCACAGGGAATTAACCTACTAATTACAACTGCTAGTTTCGCACAAATTCAAGTAGTCAACTTCCGAAAATATTGAATAATGAGTTGAATGTTTACTAACTAAAAGCAAGGTAATTAAAAAGCTGTAATTTTACTACTAACAAAGCAAATGTTGTGGACAAGATTGGAAAGTTCTAGGGTTATGATTTCCCCTCTTATCAGAATCCTCCCTGCTACGTCTCTTATAAATTCGCATCGATACTCTCTACCAATCTTGAGCACTTTAGGTGTCGTAATTCTCTTCCGAGCAAAAACAACAATTTACTAAATGTATTATTCCAAACTACCCTAGTTGGCACCAGTTTACCGCTTACTAAGATCGCACTAAGGTTTCGTTACTCTTAATCCCACCTTTAAACCCTCCGTATTGATTCCTCATATACGTTAGGAGTGATGTTGTTCTACAACTACCTAAATATGCACCCTTTCCAAGTAATACACACTAAGTAGGCATAGCCGAATGAGGGCCCTTCAATCAACCACAATAATCACGTAGTTGAACAAGTAGATAAAATTCAATGGAAAATTTATATTAAACGCAACAAAAATTCATCCTTCAAGAGGTTCTATCAAACCCTGGAATAAAGAGTTTATACACTCATAATTGTTTTCACAACTACAATATAAGAATTCATCACCAATAATAGAAAAAGGGAAAAAGAAAGATAAAAACTCATTTCCATATCTTCCGTCTTGCTCCTTGCTTCTTCATTCCTGCAAAGATTTTGTGTCACCCTTAAAAAGTCATTATTTGATGTATTATCACTTAGGGTTGCTATGGGGCGGAATTTCCAAATCCAACCTTGGCTGGGAGAAGCTGGACTCCGCGTCTGCCTTTGCGCGTCACACGCCCTTTGAAACGGATTCAGCTTTTGAAATTATTTCATTTCACAAAGCGATCCGTGCCTTTGCTTCACTTCACTGTTTTGTGCCTTCACTTTTCTCCTTTTTCACTTCCGTTTTCCTGCAACGCACCAGAGAAGACGAGCTCCCAATCGTCAATTTTTTCCTTTTTGTAATAATTTGATATCTTTTGCTCCATTATCATTCAAGATCATGCCTACAAATAAGAAATACGTAATGAGTATAATTTACTTCAAATATCATGTAATCTCCCGCAACTCACACGACAAATGAAATGAAAATACACTCAAAATCATACACTTTTGGTGGTTTATCAGGAACCCATCAACTTAATCCCAGAATCGATAATCAAAGATTCAATCACGGCGAGGTAAAAGTGTTTCTCTTCAGAGAGATGCATGAACAGAGGAAAATTCTCAATTGTCTGATGGCACTATACAAGTGCACAATGGATAAAAGACCACCAGCAGACCCAACAGAAGGGTAACATGCAATGATCTTGGTTCCCTTTCAGAGAAGGAACCCGGTGCATGCACCAAGACTGCTGGAGAACGGGGATCTACACAACTGGAACACCAACATGAATAGGGCTATCTCATTCATCTTATGGAACATTTGAGGTTGAAACAATGAAAACTTCAGATTAAACTTTAGGGAAATGATTGATACACATCGCCCTTGCATGGTCACTCTCTTGGAAACTAGAATGGACAACCATATGCCTCTTCTAAACCCTTATGGTTTTCTGACATGATCGAAATTTCGGCTGAAGGCCAATCGGGTGGTATGGTCATTCTCTGGGATCACAGTCTTGTCAATGTTCATAGCTTTGTTCGTAGAAGCCAAGAAATAAGTGCTACCTCTGAGGTAATTTTTACTCCCAAATCTTTGTTATTTAGCTCCATTTATGCTAGCACTAACAATAACCGTATAAATCAACTGTGGAACAACATAATTGATATGCATGCTAATTATAAAGGTCCTTGGCTAGTAGGTGGAGATTTTAATGATGTATTGGCTTCAAATGAAAATTAGGCGGTAACTGCGTTAATAGAAATTGCGCCAAATACCTTTGGGGCTGCATTAATAAATGTGGTCTTATTTATCTGGGCTTTAAGGGGTGCAAATTCACCTGGTCCAATCGTAGGAGGAAAAATAAGGGTCTTATTATGAAAATATTAGACAAAATATATGCAGACAGTGATTAGATCAGTTGTTTTCTTAATGCAACAGTAAATCATTTACCAAAAATACACTCGGATCACAACTCTTTACCCCTTCAAACAATCCTGAAAACAAACACTGCTCTCCGAAAACGTTTTAGATTAGAAACCTTTTGGTGCAGGCATCCCCATTTTAGCAACTTAGTAAAAGAAACTTGGAAAGGATATAACTATCACCAAGCGTCCAACTCCTTTATAGGAAATGTTAGAGCCTGGAAAAATATGGTCTTTGGAAAAATCTTTAGAAAGAAAAAAAAATTTGGCTAGCCTAAAAGGAATTCAAGAATCCAAACATTACCCTAATAGTGACTTCCTACAACGATTGGAACATTCCTTACAAATTGAATATAACTATTTTCTAAAAATAGAAGACGACTACTGGAAACTTAGAGCCAGAATCTCTTGGATACAAGACGGGGATGCAAATACTAAATTCTTTCACATCATGGCTTCTAACAATAAAAGAAAAAATAAATCGTATACTTCAAAAATGATGGAGGAAACTGGATTAATGACCCCTTGGCAAACATACCTACCAATTTTTCCTCAATGCATTCACAACCTCCCACCAAAATACTAACTAGCTGAGCATTTTCCATGACCCCACAAGCTTCACTAAAATAGATCTTTCATCCTTGGATAAACCCTTATTGTCGTTTGAGGTAATAAAAGTGGTATTCTCCTTTTGTCACGATCCAAACCTATAGGCCGCAACGGGCACCCGGTACCTTACTCAACCGAATATCAACATAACATATCTTGCTTATTGTGCTTTCATTGGCAAATTGCACATTTGCTCGTTTCGTTTTTATCGTTGGATCATGCCAAAAAAAAAGGAAAAGCTTTAACATACCTGAACCGATTCCCTTGCCAATCCCTTTAACACCCCTTGATTGCGACAACACGTAACGGCGGATCGAAGTAGAAGAAAATCTATACGTTGTTCTTGAGAAAGATTGTACCGTGCTCTCTTAGAATTGCAATTCCCGTTTACGTAGTGTAACTTTGTATGAATTTTTTTTTTTGCTCAAAATCTGCTACTTTGCTAAATGCTAATTCATGTTCCTTTGTGAATTAGATGTCTTGTAGTGAATAAGGTGATTCTTGAAATTCTTGAGTTTCACCCGTAAGCTCAAGTCTATGGATCAAGAACATAATATGTAAAAGAGTTATCCCTTCTTTAAGACCAAACATCTCCTTCAAGTTGTAGTATTTTGTATAGATTATTTCTAATATTTTAACCAAATAATTCTCACTTTGCCACATTACCAAATGACATTATGAGTCATTTATAAGGGGTGGGTTTGCTGCCACGTTGGGGAGGTCTTTAGTCTTATCCAACTTTATCCACTTCATTCCTTAATTAATTGGTTAATCTCCTGTTAACCAATAATTACCCAATTATATACATAAGTAGGAATTATCTCAAATTACTTAAAATACTATTCAATTTAAAGACACATTATACACCTTACTATCATGGTCATGTGGTATCTTGTAAGGAACTAGTCCATAAATACAGGGTATTTTAGCTCGAACTGTATTTTATCCCAAAATGCCAAGCTTCGATGAAGTTCATTTTCTTCGATTTGCTTGCCCTCTCACCTTCACGAATTTATTTATCCCTTGTTTGAAATAGAATAATACTTATAATTCCAAAATAATCTAATTCCCGAGCTTACGTCGATTAACTTATGACGAAACTTTAACGTACAAAAATGCGGGATGTAACATCTTATTTCCGAGTTTTCATCAATTTATTTATGGCATAATTTCACGTACGAAAATATGGGGTGTAACATCATTTCCCCCTTTGGAACATTCGTCCTCGGATGTTGACTGATGCATTTATCATTTTCATTACTTATGTCCTCCGAATACTTTAGTACTCTCCTTTCAATCTAGGCAGCTGTTGTGTGAATAAATCCAAAGGCCAGAGCATTCCCCCTTTAGGCCTCTTTCTCACATCATGACTTGTGGTCGGAATCCTTCCAATCTTGTAACTGTTGCTACCTTTTATCAGGCAGCCTGTAAGACTATGACTTTGTAAATGTGCCTATGCAACTCTTCTCTCCTTTTACCTCCAGCTTTTAGCCAATCTCTAAGCCTCACTTTGTAAACATATATAGAGCTTGACAAGATGTCCCTCTGGTCTTCCATAGGTATACTTGAAGTTCTTTGCTCGGTACCTTTTTTGAACTTACGAATATTGCTATATCTTTTTTCATAGGCCCGATTATCTATCTACATGACTTTACTGCATCTAAGTAGGTCATAATATGCTATAACTCTTACCTTGGTTTTATTACTATCGAGGTCTGCTATCCAATTCCAGGTTACTCTCTCGCTTCTTATCATAGATGTATAAATCCAAGTTCTACAATGCTTCCCTATTATTATTCATCTATACGATATGATCCTTATCTCCTCTCATATGTTGGAGCTTTATCTATCTTTTGTCGATTCACCTTAACATTGATTCATAATCGACCACTAATAACTTGACCTCTTATGTAACACTGCCGCTAGGGCTCACGTCTCATCAGGGACATCTGGAGTAATAATATTGATCCACCTAGGGGCGATACTATACTTCCATAACCTTATTTTATAGCATCCTAATATGACTCATCTTACAAGGGTATTTTAATCCTGTACAATTCATAAAATCATCTTCAAGTCATTACTCAATCGAAGACTCAAACGTCATCCTTTATATATCACAATCACACCCTTATTCCACTCTAGATGCTATAAGTCTTAGAATCCTTTGAGTTCATTCAGGCTATACTGAACTTTCTATATCTTAGGGAAACCATCAGCTCTCTTGTTTTCATAGGCTTAATCCTGAGGACTTATCCATTCTCATCACCTTCTCACTCGCCATTCTTATCCTTACTCCTGTCTTCCATAAAATCTTGTCGCTTTACCATACTTTAGCTTGTGACCTACACATATCTATTTATATTATTCGCCACCCTCCTTCAACTAAATTGCACCATAGATTTTCTTATGTAATTCTGGAACATCAAGCGAGACATCGCATCGCCTCTAACTCTTCTTTACTTTCTTAATTGGACCTCTTGATACCTAGAAACCATAGGCTGAAGGGTACTCCACTGATGATGCTTCTATTATTCCTGCATACTGAATCCCCGCTCTTCTAGCCTTTAATCCGAAATATGGCCCAATCTTCTGCATCTGAGTATCTCGTACGTTGCTTACCTTTACCTTAAAATCTCACATCATATCTTCTATCTCTTTCATGACCTCCCTTCCACATAGGTATAATTCACATCCATAACTTGAAACTTTCTTATAATGCTTGCACCTCTGGTGCATACATAATCTGGTGGTAGCTCCGTACCGGTACTCTTCTAACTGGCTCTATCGTAGAGCCGTTGTGGAATATGGTGGTTTTATTGTACTATCTCTCTTATGTCTCTGATTTTAAGGATGATCATGCAATGTTCTCAATCACAATTTCTATAATTGTCTAGGGCCAATTATCAGACTTCTGATTTACTTGATTGATGTAACTCTTTAGTTTCCTCTTCCTTCTGAACAACCTTTATGTAGGCTTAATCTATCTTCTGATCTGCGACTCATGGCATTTAGTTATTACTTTAGCCTTTCATGGATGCTATGGAAAACCACAATACAATCTTCTAATGATTCAACCCTTTGTTTATGATCTGGACCCAATTCCTCCTTTTAGCTTATACTGGAGTCTTCTATGGTTGATCTTTAATCGAATAATTCCTTTCGTTCAATCTCAATTTTCTTCAAACATAAGCAATTTTCTTTTCCTGGTCTTTTTGCCCCTTGTTGCATGTATACTGAGCTTATCTGAGTTCTCATGCATGCCGAAGATTTTTTGCAACTCATATGGTCTCGAATATTACTTTTGGTTTTACTCTCCGGTCATTAGCCATGGCAGGTGCAACTTTATTTTGGAGTGCATACAATTTTGTAGTTAAACTGTTGTTACACAACCCTGTCCTCTTTAGGTCACTGTGCTTTGGTTAAATCCTTCTTCCTTATTTCCTCAAGTATTCTTTCATTGTGATACTTAGGGAGGATCCTCTGACCCTTGTAAAGTTTTGAGCTCATTACATTGTCTACTCAACGGACCTTATGATGTCCTTCCTTGCCTATACTTATCCGTAGTTACTTACCTCCACGACCTTGTGCTCGTAAGGTTGCTTCTGAGCTGGTATTTTGGTAGTTTTTCCAGTGGCACTCCCTTTTATCTCCGTAACCCTCATACGGTACCTTTACAACCCCAGCTTTTATCTTAATATTTCTCAAGGTCATGATGTCAAATTTGTGAGACTCAATTCCCCATGTTGGTGTTCATTCTGTTTATCTTGCACGGTCTATTGATTTGTCTGTATCCTCTTGTTTAGACATAACTAGGCCCTTCATGAATAAACTACTAACTACTCGTTGGCTCATTCTCATATCAAAGTTTCGCGTAATCTTACTTGGCTTATTTCATTTGTCTTAACTTACCTTTCGCACTGATCCTTATTTATCAATAACATCCCTGGCAGGAAGCCTTACTTCCTTTCCTTGATGTCGTGTTTGCATAATGTTCTGGAATCGCAGTATATCTGTAGGCTTTGAATAACTGCAATCTCATCCCTCTCTTATTTTTATCGCATTCTTCGTTTACCATTCCATAATACTAGAACCGCTTAACTCTGACTTAATGCCATTATCACTACATATTCCCCCCTTTAGGGGAGTACTAAGAGTTAAAGCTACGATGACCTACCTATAGATGTTTTACCTCTTCGTCTTTGGCGTCCTTTCACATTGTTGTTGACCTTTACTCTCTTTGCGGTAATCCTTCTGTACTAAGAATAACGAAATTTCCTTACTCGTGAGGGTGACACTTAGTGTAACTGGTACATACAGTCTCTTAAGCTTAAATTTGTACACATTGCTTGCTTTAGGGAAGTGTCTTCCTGAATGACCATTCTCTGAATTTCTTACGAATCTTCTTCTGTTGTCTATTCTATTATCGCTGGAACGCAATCTTCAAATCACTCAGTCCCTAATTCATGATTAGTTTATCTTGTTCACCAGCCCGTACTGATTTGTATTACTCTGGGTCTAATTTTTCGTTCTGGTGATCATATTAGCGTCACGAACTTATTTCTCGAAATAATGATACGACTTTATGTCCTATACTCTCTTTCGTTGTCTCAAGGCCTGTCACCTCTCATATTTTCCTTCATTTGACTATAGATTCTGTAACATTGTTATTTTTTTTCTACCGTTGTCATCCATGTATCACATCTCAATCATAATGCTTTATTAACTCTCTTCTTATTTTCCGCTAACATTTATGTCTATCACTTTATTCTGAAAATACGAACAAGATACTCCTTTGCTCTTGGCTCCCCTGGCTCCATCCATTGGCTCTTCGAGTTGCCTAATATTCTCTCTCTACTAGGGTCGGGAGCCATACTAAGATAATATTTATCCTTTTCAAGGCATCCAGTGCCTATCTTTGTAGTACCCATATCTAGCCGTACTATTTTAGAGTGCACCATCTGGGTGCCTCACAAGGAGATCTATTAGCATATTTGCACTATCCTTCGAAAATGTCAACTAACGCAAACATTCCATCCCCCATTTTAGGTCACTCTAACCCAAGCAAGATCCTGATATCCGTCCTTCTATTATACTACTTTTGTTTACTTCCATAGGGCATAACTGAGATCGGTGTGGCCGATTGTACATATATCTGTCACTGTTGAAGGTAACTCAAAATGCTTATATCTCCTTTTCAGAATGGTAACTAATGATAATCTTTATTAACTGGGTACCCCGTACCCTTCTTCACCTTGCTTCTTTTACTTACTGAAACTTGTGTCTACCTTCCGATTCTGTTATTCCTTTTTACCGTAAGAGTGGATAAGTATTTTTGCCTTAAAACTCCTTGTCAAGAACCTTACACCTTTTAGTACACGTATAGTCTGCTGAAGATCTCACATTTACTCTTCATAAGCGTAATAAAAACTCAAGTTCCTCTGACTCAACATTTCCACAGCTATATCTACTACCGATCTTTTTTCTGAATGTAGGCATCGTTGTATTACGAATATGACAGAGTTAGGAAATTGAGTTCTTACAACTGAGCTCTACCATACGATCTAGAGTAAGAAGAAAGAGTGACAGTCCTAAATGCCCTGTAGCCTCCTGCTTATAAGTGTGGTGCACGACACACCCATAAACAAGACTCTACTAGACACGGCTTGTAGACTCCCTAGGACAGAACTGCTCTGATACCACTTTTGTCACGATCCAACCCTATGGGCCGCAATGAGCACCCGGTACCTTACTCAACCGAGTACCAACATAACATATCTTGCTTATTGTGCTTTCGTTGGCAAATTGCGCATTTGCTCGTTTCATTTGTATCGTTGGATCATGCCAAAAAAAAAAGAAGGGAAAGCCTTAACATACCTGAACCGATTCCCATGACAATCCCTTCAACACCCGTTGATTGCGACAACACGTAACGGCAGATCGAAGTAGAAGAAAATCTGTACAATGTTCTTGAGAAAGATTGTACCGTACTCTCTTGGAATTTCAAATCCCGTTACTATTACGCAGTGTAAATTTGTATGAATTTTTCTTTTTTTTTTTTTTGCTCAAAATCTGCTACTTTGCTAAATGCTAATTCATGTTCCTTTGTGAATTAGATGTCTTGTAGTGAATAAGGTGATTCTTGAAATTTTTGAGTTCCACCCGTAAGCTCAAGTCTATGAATCAAGAACATAATTGGTAAAAGAGTTATCCCTTCTTTAAGACCAAACATCTCCTTCAACTTGTAGTATTATATATAGATTATTTCTAATACTTTAACCAAAAAATTCTCACACTTTGCCACATTACCAAATGACATTATGAGTCATTTATAAAGGGTGGGTTTGCTGCCACGTTGGGGAGGGCTTTAGTCTTATCCAACTTTATCCACTTCATTCCTTAATTAATTGGTTAATGTATCGTTAACCAATAATTACCCAATTATCCACATAATTAGGAATTATCTCAAATTACTTAAAATACGACTCACTTTAAAGACACATTATACACCTTAGTATCATGGTCATGTGATATTTTGTATGGCACTAGTCCATAAATACAGGGTATTTTAGCTCGGACCGTATTTTATCCCAAATTGCCAAGCTTCGACAAAGATAATTCCCGAGCTTACGTCAATTAACTTACGATAAAACATTAACGTACAAAAATGTGGGATGTAACATCTCATTTCTGAGTTTTCATCAATTTATTTATGGCATACTTTCACGTAGGAAAATATGGGCTGTAACACCTTTAAACCCTTTAAAGCACCAGGACTCGATGGTATCCTTTTTTTCTATCAAAAGTATTGGAAAATCGTTGGCCCATTTGTTATAAAGTTTTGTCTCCAAGTGTTCCACACCAACACACTTCCAATAGTTATGAACAATACTTATATTTGCCTTGTCCCAAAATTCCACAATGCAAACAACCTAAAAACTTTCCGGCCAATTGGCCTTTGCAATACGATCTATAAAGTCATCACTAAGATTATTGCTAATAGATTAAAACTCTTTCTCAATGATCTCATTATCCCATTCCAAGCATTTTTCATAAAGGGTAGGAGAACTAGTGATAATGCTATCATCGTCCAAGAAATAATCAACCAACTTAAAAAGATAAAAGGGAAAAAGGCTAATATGATCCTAAAACTGGATTTAGAAAAGGCTTTTGATCGACTAGAATGGTCATTTATCTATCGTACCCTCAAATTCTTTAATTTCCCTCCATCTATCTCCAAATTAATCATTCACTGCATTTGCACAAGAAATATTACAATCCTAGTCAATGGTTCAACGAGTGAGTTATTTAGCCCAAGTAGAGGTATTAGACAGGGTTGCCCTCTATCCCCTTACATCTTAAAAATTTGTATGGAAATGTTCTCCCGTCTAATTTCCCATCAAGTAGATATTTGCCAGTAGGACCCCATAAACCTTAGCCCTTGAGATCCTGCCATATCTCATTTATTTTTTGTGGACGACCTTACTTTAATGGCTAGGGTAAATGAGAAATCATGCAACTCCAACAAAAATAGCCTTTCACTCTTTTGAAAACTATCAGCCCAAAATATAAATATTCAAAAATCCAAGATCCTTCTATCCACAAACTGTCCACCAAATGTAGCCAAAAAAGTAGCAACCAATTTCAACATCAACATTAGCAATGCATTTGGGAAAAATTTAGTATTTCCAATCCTTCATAATCATCCAAAAACCAAGGAACTACCAATTCATTATTGATAAAATGTAAAGTAGACTGACTGCCTGGAAAGCCAATTTTCTCAGTATAGGCGGCCAAACAACCCTAGCTATATCCACCCTAAACTCAATTCCTAGTCATGCCATGCAATACACTCATCTTCCGATAAAACTTCTCAAACAAATCGATCGCTAACATAATTTTATCTGGGGATCCACTAATTAAACCAAGAAAGTCCACTATCTGAGTTGGAATAATATCACCAAAACAAAAGAAGAAGGTTTTCTTGGTTTAAAAATAGCCAACACCAAGAACATGACTACCTTAAGCAATCTTGCTTTGAGGCTTCTCACAAACCCCACAGCTATATGGTCCAAGCTCCTTATCTTTAAATATGCCAATAACAAGGCAAAAACGTCCACCTTCTTCATTTGGAGAAGTATCCTCAAAGGATGGACGATTTTCTCAATAGGAATCACGTGGCAACCTAGCAAAAATTCATCCCTTAATATTTGATTTTCAAAATGGATACCAGATATTCAGCCCCTAAGACAATGCATTGAAGGGCCCCTCACTAGAGAAGAGTCTAACACTAAGGTTAAAGATATTCATTCTAATGGTCAGTGGGACCTAACAAAAATATCCTTTGATATACCCATGGATATTAGGATCAAAATTGATCAAATTCCACTACCATTAAAGTCTGGCAAAAAATGACACACCAATCTGGAGCCTCAACAACAATGGATGCTTCACCAGCAAATCTTATATTTGCATTATCAATAACACTAATATTCCTCAATATGACTTCATGTGGATTTGGAAATTGAAATGCCCTAAACAAATAAATTTTACGGCAATGTCTCCATAACAGGTTGCCTTGTCAGGAATACCTACTGCACATTGATATTAATATTGATAGCAAATGCCCTATGAGCCACAAAGAGGTAGAGTCCATTGTACACATCTTCATTCGATGCCCCTTAGTTCAACCTCTTTGGAAAAAAATAGGAATCAAAAATCTATCCTCAATCTTCACACACCACTGACTCATCCACATTAAAAATCTTAGGCCAAAATTTGAATCACCCTACATCGACGGGCCAGATCTCTTTCCATTTCTGATATGGGGAATATGGATCAACAAGAATAACAACAATACCAACAACACTAACCTCAGCCCTTCCTTCAACAAGATATTAAACCATTCCCTAGAATTCCATCTCCTGGCATCCAAAAACACTCCCACCCAGACCAACACAATTATTCAAATAAAATGGCATACTCCACAGAAAGGATGGACCAAACTCAACATAGATGGAAATTTCGAAAAAACAAATGTGGTTTAGGTGGAGTATTTAGAGACAATACGGGCAAATGGATACTAGTATTCCAAAAATATTATAATGGTTTGATCTATTCCTATTAGAAGGGCTACAACTGGCGACAAGGTTTGATCTATTCCCATTAGAAGTAGAAACGGACTTGACGGAGGTGATAAATGCTATTAACAATGGACATGTGGTACTAGCTAATCTGATTTACTCTTGTAGGTCATTAATGCGCCAAGAGAAAGGCCTCCTACTACGATATAATTTTAGACAAGGAAATGCAGTAGCTGATGCACTAGCTAAAGAAGCAAAAATCAAGAGAACAAACAATATAAACCCGGAAGAACAAAATTGTTTGCTGAACCGCCTCTTTTCGTGAAGCAACAAATTATCAAGGGCATGAGGGGGAATGCAACTCTTTGAAACAATTACCTATCTCAGTTTGTGTCACAACCCCATTCTCCCTCCGTGAGATGCTGTGACGGCACCTGGTCTCTACGACTAGGTAAGCCTACCATATCTATGGAATAACATAAATGAAAGCAAAACTTTAACAACTAACTATAACAGATAATTAAATAACTGGAAAAAAATTCGCTCGCCATGTACAATAACCAACACTCGAGTATACATAGTATTCCTAAAACTCGGAACAACATAAGTCACAAGCTACAGAAAAAAACTATTACCTCTATACACCAGAGTCTAAGAAAATTACGGAAAGGTAAATGACATAGGAGGGAATAGAGGGGGACTCCCAGGACTGCGGACGCGGAAAATATACCTTGAAGTCTCCAAAGTCTCACTGCTCACTGATGATGAGACTGATACGAAGTACCTGGATCTGCACATAAACATGTGCAGAAGAGTAGCATGAGTACACCATAATGGTAATCAGTAAGTGCCAAAGCTAACCTCGGTCGAGTAGCAACGAGGTCAGGTCAGGGCCCTATTGGTGTACATAATAAATAAGGCAGAAAAATATGGTAGTGTAATAACAGACTGGAATTTAACAAAGTGGAAACCACAAAAAATAACAGTACAGTACACAGGGATAAAACAGCAAGGGGTCTCCCAAGATACCCTCATGTAGTCACAAAAGTAAATATGCAGGGGGGATCTCTCGAGATACTAGCTCCTAGTCCCAAAGTAAATGTGAAGGGGGGTCTCCCGAGATATTGTCTCATAGTCCCAAAGAAAATATGCAGGGGGGATATCCCGAGATACCGTCTCATTGTCCCAAAGTAAATACACAGCTCAAAACAATGGAAATAAAAGTTACAACAAGAAATCCTACAGTTTAAACTAAGCACACATCAAGGAAAAAGCAAGAAATCCACTAAGCATGATGCACAGAGTTCATACCAGCATTCAAGACACGTAAACATGCGATATTAGGCTAAACAGGATAACTACACAGGCTGGCATAATTCAATTAAAATGAAACAAGTTATTACTCAGTAAAAATTAGATTTTACAACAAATAGCCTGTGTACGCCATCGTCACCTCACGTACACGGCACTCACATATCACAACAGTACCAAATCCTAAGGGGATTTCCCCCACACAAGGTTTGGCAAGCCACTACCTCGAACCAGGCTCAATCAATCAGTAAGAATGCCTTTTCCACGATTTTCCGACTCCGAACGGCCCAAATCTAGCCAAAAGCAATAACATACAATAAATATAACTATAATAAACTAATCTAATTAATGAAATCAAGGCTTAAGCACGAAATTAAAAAATCGCCCAAAAAAGTCGACCAGGGTCCACGTCTCGGAATCGGATAAAAGTGACAAAATATGAACAACCATTCACTCACGAGTTCACTCGTACTAAAATTATCCAAATCCGATATCAAAATCAAAATCAAAACTCAAAAACTTAGTTGAAGAACTTTCCAACTTTTTCCCCAAATTTCTCAACCAAATTCCTAATTAAATAATGAAATCAACTACAGATTAGTGGGATATAACCATAAATGAGCTAAGAATCATTACCCAAAAACTTCCTCTGAAAATCCCCCATATTATCGTCCAAATCCGAGCTCTCAAAGTCTCAAAGTGTAAAATGAGATTATACCATCGAAATCCCACTTTTCTGCCAGCGATCTTAGCACCTGCGGGACTTTAGTCCCACCTACGACACCGCACCTGCGGAAATTCAATCGCAGGTGCGAAATTGATTTAAGAGGGCTGGGTCCGCTTCTGTGATAAGGTGGCCGCACCTGCGCGTGCGCACTTGCCGACAGCGGTCCGCTTCTGTGAAGTCCTCACTTTTCTCGCCTTCCATTTCTGCGATCCCTTCTCCGCGGGAGTGGCTCGCCTTCTGTGCTACTTCTGTTGCACCTACGACCACTGGTTTCCCATACCACAACCGCATCTGCGAGCTCTCTTCCGCATGTGCGAGCCCGCACATGCGGTCTCTCCACCGCAGGTGCGAAATTACCAGAAGCTTGAAAGCTTCAACAATTTACACAAGTCCAATTTCATTCCTTAAGCATCTGAAACTCACCCGAGGTGATCCTCTCCCATTCAATCCTTAAGCATCTGAAACTCACCCCAGTCCATGGAAGCCCTTCAACAAAATCCATAGTGATCCTCTCCCATTTCCACTCCAGAATCTGTAGCTTCTGAAGCAATCCACCCGGTCGTTGATGCTCATACTTCACATGTTGGCAATTTAGACACCGGGCTACATATTCCACTATGTCCTTCTTCATTCTCCTCCACCAATAATGCTGCCTCAAGTCCTGATACATCTTCGCGGCACCCAGATAAATGGAGTACCACAAACTGTGAGCCTCCTAAAGAATCAACTCACACAATCCGTCTAGATTGGGCACACATAGTATGCCCTGCATCCTCAATGCACCATCATCACCAATAGTGACCTCCTTCGCATCACCGAGCTGAATCGTGTCCTTAAGGACAAGCAGATAGGAGTCATCATGCTGACGCTCCTCGATAAGATCATAAAGAGAAGACTGGGAGACCACACAAGCCAAAACTCGACTCAGCTCAGAAATATCCAATCTAACAAACTGATTGTCTAAGGCCTGAACATCTAATGCCAATGGCCTCTCTGCTGCTGGTAGATACGCTAAGCTCCCCAAACTTTCTACCCTGCGACTCAAGGCATCAGCCACCATATTGGCCTTCCGGGGATGGTATAGAATAGTGATATCATAATCCTTAAGCAGCTCTAACCACCTCCGCTGATGCAAGTTAAGATCCTTCTGCTTGAACAGCTGCTGCAAACTCTGGTGATCAGTGTAGATCTCACAAGGGACACCGTACAAAGAGTGCCACCAAATCTTCAAGGCATGAACAATAGCTGCTAACTCAAGGCCGTGGACAGGATAGTTCTTTTCATGCACCTTCAGTTGTCTAGACGTGTAGGCAATCACCCTACGGTCCTACATCAACACCGCACGGAGACCAATCCGTGATGCATCACAATAAATAGTATAAGACCCTGAACCTGTAGGCAATACCAATATTGGGGTTGTAGTCAAAGCTGTCTTGAGCTTTTGAAAGCTCTCCTCACACTCCTCTATCCACCTAAACAGAGCACCCTTCTGGGTCAGCCTGGTCATAGGTGTTGCGATAGATGAGAATCCCTCAACAAATCGACGGTAATACCCCATCAAACCAAGAAAACTCTAGATTTCCGTAGTTGAGGACGGTCTGGGCCAACTCTGCACTGCTTCCATCTTCTTTGGATCAAACTTAATCCTCTCACTCGACACTATATTTCCCGAAAATGCCACTGAATCTGCCAGAACTCACACTTTGAGAACTTAGCATATAATTTCTTTTCTCTCAATGTCTGAAGCACAGTCCTCATGTGCTACTCATGATCCTCTCGACTCTGGGAGTACACTAGAATGTCGTCAGTAAAAACAATGACGAATGAGTCGAGATAGGACCAAAATACATTGTGTATCAAATGCATAAATGCTCCTGGGGTATTGGTCAGCCCAAATGACATCACAAGGAACTTGTAGTGACCATACCGAGTCCTAAAAGCAGTCTTCGGGATATCTAGCTCCCGAATCTTCAACTGATGATAGCCTGAACGCAAGTCAATCTTGGAAAACACTTTGGCACCCTGTAGCTGATCAAATAGGTTGTCAATACGAAGCAATGGATACATGTTCAATGTAACTTATTTTAACTGGCAATAACTAATGCACATACACATAGAACCATCCTTTTTCTTCACAAATAAGATCGGAGCAGCCCAAGGTGACACACAAGGCCGAATGAAGCCCTTATCAAGCAATTCTTGTAACTGTTCTTTCAACTTCTTCAGCTCAGGAGGAGCCATATGATATGGAAGAATAGAGATGGGCTGAGTGCTCGGAAGATCAGCTGGAAATACATTTGTATAATCCCTCACTACTGGGACTGACTCCATTGTAAGGGTATCAATACTGACATCTCTCACATAAGCTAAATACGCGTCACACCCCTTCTCAACCATTCGTTGAGCTTTAAAAAATGAAATAACTCTGCTAGGAGTATAATCTAAGTTACCTCTCTACTCTAGTCGCGGTAAGCCTGGAATAGCCAGTGTCACGGTCTTAGCGTGACAATCAAGGATAGCATAATGGGGTGACAATCAGTCCATGGACAAGATAATATCAAAATCTATCGTACTGAGAAATAATAAATTGGCTCTGGTCTCAAAACAACTAAGAATAACCAAACAACTGGTACATACGGTCAACAACAATATAATCTCCCAAAGGTGTCGAGACATAAATATGAGAACTTATAGAATCATGGATACGCCCAAATACGGAGCAAAATAAGATGACACATACGAATAAGTGGAGCCTGGATCAAATAAAACCAACGCATCTATATGACAGACCAGAAAAATACCTGTAACGACAGAGTCGGAAGCAACTGCCTCTTTACGAGCAGGGAGAGCATAATATCTGGCCTCACCTCCCCCTCTACGGCGATCTCTACCTCTCTGACCTCCACCTCGAGCTGGCTAAGCAGGTGGAGTGGTAGCTGGTGCTGTAATCATAGCCTGAGGACCCGGTGGAGCACGCGGTGCCTGAAAAGTCTATGGAGGTGCACCCCTCCTAAGTCTGGGGGAATCCCTTACCATATGGCGAGTGTCACCAGACTCAAAACAAGCTCTCGTAGGGCGTGGCTACTGTGGATGGCTCGGGCCAGGTCTGCTGGACTGACCGCTGAAAGCACCACGTACATGAGGTACACTAGATACTGGCGGTGCATAATAAGGCTCTGGGGTCTAGGAGTAGCCGAAATACCACTGGCGGCTGGAAGTGCTGAATGAACAGGGAGACTAACATAGCCCCTACCATGGAAAACTGTAGTTCGGGCACGAGTAGTAGTATAAGAGCCAGTCTCGAGACCTCTTGGCCTCCCTCTCCTCTCTCTCCCGAGCAAGCATGCCCTCCACTCTCCTAGAAATACTCACAACCTGCTGGTAGGAGATATCCATCTCCAACTCCCTGGCCATGCAAATCCTGATGATGGGATAGAGCCCCTCGATAAACCAACAGACCCTCTCTCAAACTGTAGCAACCAAGGCTGGTGCACACTAGCCAAATCACTAAAGCGAACCGCATACTCTAACACAGTCATAGCACCCTAACGCAACTGCTCAAACTCTGCGCGCCGAACATCCCTGAGACTCTAGGGAACATACTCTACCTAGAACATATCCGAGAATTGAGTCCATGTAAGTGAAGCTGCCTCAGCCAGACTACCTAACTCATAAGCACATCACCATTGATAGGCCGCTCCTCTAAGTTGGAATGTGGTGAAAGAAACCCCACTCAAATGTGCTACGCCCATAGTACGGAGGATACCGTGGCACTCCTCAAGAAAACCCTGAGCATCCTCTAACGCCAATCTAGTAAAAATAGTAAGGTGGTACTTCTTGTACCTCTCGAGCCTACGCTTCTCTTCCTCAGAAACTGCTGCCCTACCCTCGAGCTGAGCTGGGGCTACCGGCTGTACTGGTACAACCTCTGGAATCTGATCGACCTGAACCCGCTTCTCTAAGGTACGGGTGGCGGGAGTCTGTGCTACTCCTCCGGCCTAAGATGTGGCAAGAGGAAGGGGAATCAATCCTGCTTGAGCTAGAGTACCGAACATGCTCAGGAACTGTGCAAGGGTCTCCTGAAGAGCTGGTATAGTAATAGGCGTCTCAAGTGCTTGTGCTTGACTATAGCTACTGGTGGCTCCTCTGTAGCAGCTCGTGCGGGTGCTCTGGCTGCACCATAAGGATGTCCTCGGCCTCTACCTCGGCCCCCGCCTCTCGTGGCTCTAGCAGGGCGCGCGGGTGCCTGGTTATCTAATTTGGCTATACGTGTCCTCACCATCTGTGAGGAATAGAAGACAGAAGTTTAGAATTTTGAAGTCAACAATTCGCACGACAAGGAATCAAAAAAAGTGAAATTTTCCAAATAGTTCCATAGCCTCCCGATAATAAGTACAGTCGTCTCCGGCCGATCCCTGAGACTCTACTAAACCTGCTTGTGACTCATGATACCTATACCTCTGATACCAACTTGTCACGACCCCGTCCTCCCTCCGTGAGATGTCGTGACGGCACCTAATATCTATGACTAGGTAAGCCTACCATTTTTCGAAATAACATAAACGAAAGCAAAACTTTAACAACTAACTGCAACAGATAATTACATAACTGATAAAAAAGCCGCTCGGCATGTACAATAACCCACACTCAAGTATACATTGTATTCCCAAAACCCGCGACATCATAAGTCACAAGCTACGGAAGAAAACTAGTATCTCTATACACCAGAGTCTAAGAAAAATACGGAAAGGCAAATGACATAGAAGGGAATAGAGGGGGACTCCGAGGTCTGCAAACACGGCAGATATACCTTGAAGTCTCCAAAGTCTCACTGCTCACTGATGAAAAAGCTGATACGAAGTACCTGGATCTGCACATAAACATGAAGGGGGGTCTCCCGAGATACTGTCTCGTAGTCCCAAAGAAAATATGTAGGGGGGATCTCCCGAGATACTGTGTCATTGTCCCAAAGTAAATACACAGCTCAAAACAATGGAAATAAAAGTTACAGCAAGAAATCCTATAGTTAAAACTAAGCGCATGTCAAGGAAAAAGAGGGAAATCCACTAAGCATGATGCACAGAGTTCAGATCAGCATTCAAGACACGTAAACATGCGATATTAGGCTAAACAGGATAACTACTCATCCTGGTATAACTCAATTAAAATGAGACAGGTTATTACTCAGTAAAAATCGGATTTTACAACAAATAGCCCATGTACGCTATCGTCACCTCACGTACACGGTGCTCACATAGCACAATAGTACCATTTCTAAGGGGATATCTCCCACACAAGGTTAGGCAAGCCACTAACCTTGAAACAGGCTCAATCAATCAGTAGGAATGTCTTTTCCACAATTTTCCGACTCCGAATGGCCGAAATCTATCCAAAAGCAATTACATACCATAAATATAACTATAAGAAACTAATATAATTAATGAAATCCAGGCTTAAGCAAGAAATTAAAAAATCACCCCAAAAAGTCGACCCGGGCCCATGTCTCGGAATCGGGTAAACGCCACAAAATATGAACAACCATTCATTGAGTACCAAAATTATCCGAATCCGATATCAAAATCAAAATCAAAACTCAAAATTTTAGTTGAAGAACTTTTAACTTTTTCCCAAATTTCTCAACCAAATTCCTAATTAAATGATGAAATCAACAATAGAACAGTGGGATATAACCATAAATGAGTTAAAAATTGTTACCCAAAAGCTTCCTCTGAAATTCCCAAAATTATCGCCCAATCCGAGATCTCAAAGTCTCAAAGTGTAAATGAGATTAAACCCTCAAAATCCCTCTTTTCTGCCCAGCGATCTTCGCACCTGCGGAACCTTAGTCCTATATGCGACACCACATCGGCGACTGCCCTACTATGGCCTCCACGGCCGGTGACCCGCCACCCCCGGTGGCTGCGCTACCACCCCCCAACCTTCCCCCACCATCTCCCAACCGTCCACGATTTCAAAAAACAATCCCCAACCATGGATTATTCAAAACTACTGAAACATACCACCATTAATGCCCACATGCAATCCCTAGCTACACTACCATTGAAACTTGTTGAGTTCCTGCATGGAGAACCAGTTGTGAAGTGGAAGAAGCAAGATGTTAAAAAATCCATCGTACAACAAGGGCTTCAACTTGCAGTTCCTGGGAAATTTTTGTATGGAAAGCCGGTTATTAGTGAATTACGTAAAGTGATTCCAATTCAATGTGAGATTAAGGGTCATTTCTCAGTTTTCTTTATTGAAGATAATCATGTGTTGATTAGATTGTCATTATTGGAGGATTATTTTAATCTTCTTTCAAAGCCAGCTTTTTACTTGAAGGCTCAATCAGACATGTGGCAGATGTGTTGTATAAAATGGAATCCATGGTGGACACCTGATGAAGAGACTCCAATTGTCATAGCTTGGATTAGCTTTCCAGAACTTCCTCCAAATTTCTTTGGTAAGAAATGTGTCTTTTCATTAGCTCGTACAGTTGGTAACCTATTACATGTTGATCTAGCAACTCAAAATGGGACTAGACCTAGTTGTTCTAAGGTGAAGGTGGAAGTTAATTTGTTAGGTAATTTTCCTAAACGTATTAAGATTGTTGAAGAAGCTGATGAATCTGGGCCAGAAGAGTTTAAATAGATTAGGATAAAAGTATGATTATATGCCTAAATGTTGCAAGCCTTGCAAGAAACAAGGGCATAGCGAGGCAGAATGTTGGGTAATTCATCCTGAATTACACAAGAGATTTGATGAAGATGTTGAGGATCAAGGCAACGAGAAGACAGTTATGGTGAGTACTGAAGCAATTAGTACAGCTCCAAATTCAACAAAGGTTCTGTCAAATGGAAAGGTGGTTGGTAGTACCAATTGCAAATTCAACAAAGGTTCTGTCAAATGGAAAGGTGGTTGGTAAGCCTGCTACTAATCATGCCAAGCAGGAATGGATACAACCAAGGAAGCACAAATACCAACGGGATAATAGGGGTCACATTGTTGATAGTAAACAAGGTAAGGAAGCTGACAAGGATAAAGGGAAGGCCAAACCTGAGGAAGTACCAACCAAGAACAAGTTTAATGCATTAGAGGTTGAGGAAGTTCATCAACTTACTCTACAAATTACTGAAGGCAAAGGTGAGGATCATAGCAATGGCAAGAAGAAGGAACATGGGGAAAAGCAATCAAACAAGGGCTATGAGAAGGAAAAAGAAGGCAATACCGGAGCCTCAAGCCCTAATCCTAAGGCTTTTGGGGTAAGGGTTGGGAAGGATGCTAATACTAAACCATCGGGAAAAGGTAATCAACAAGAACTTAAGCGTGTGAAGAAGGAAGCACTTGAGAAAGTGTTGGAAGATCAGCATATAGAAACTTAGCTAAGTCTAATTCTATTGTTCCTAGTGATCAAAGTACTGAGGAAAAGGCTAATAAGGAATCCACAATCGACTGGGTTTATAGAAGGTTTGGAACTAGCAAAGAGGAGCTAAGGCAACTCAATGTGACTACAAACTAATCATGTCAAGATATGCCATCTCAAACATTTATATATTCTGGGCAGCTTGAGAACCTTGATGAGATAAACTCAACAAAGGTTGTAGGGAGTGATGCAATTGAAGTGGAGGATGATCAAATAGGCACGACAAAGACAACAGGAGACAAAGTGAGGGACAGCAGGCCACTTGGCGATAGGCTGGCGACGCCAGGCCTAAAGCCAAGCTCCCAGGCGTTAGGCTGGCGACGCCAAGCCTAAAGCCAGGTACCCCAGGCGTTAGGCTGGCGACGCCAGGCCTGGTGCCAGGGTCACATGACGAAGCATCGATAGTAATGAAGGTTAGGGATGATACAGTAGGATAAGAGAATAGGAATGAAAAGAATGATGAGTAGGCAATTGTTCCAAGAGCATCTGGGGAAATAGAGGAAGTGCCTATGGAATATGGCACTGATCAAATTATGCAACTGTATCTTAATGTTCCACTAAAGACTCCACTACAACATTTACATGATTTAGTTACACTCAATGTGGCACAAATTGATGAAGACTTAATGAGACAAAATCCTCTTGAGGATGAAAAAGATGATGAATAAACAGCAGAAAACTTCAAACAAGTGGCTAGGGATGGGGATCTATCACCTACAACTAGTGCTAAAGGAGGTAAGAAAATAAAGAAGAATCAGAATAAAGCGCCACAACAACCTTCAAGAATTATGCCCAAGAGGGCAGCTTCTCTATCTAAATGATGATCAAAACATTAATATGGAACATAAGGTCTGTGATTACACAGCAGGCCTTTCCAAGGGTGATCAACATGAATAGGGAGCATAACTTTCGTGTAGTTGCAGTGATGGAACCTTTCCAAAAGAAGAGATTCATTGATAGATATAGAAGAAGGTTGAATATGGAGACGACTTATGCAAATATTAATGGGCAAATATGGTTGTTCTTTGACGCAATGGTGGAATGGGAATTAGCGGAGGATACTGAGCAACAGGTGACTGTGAGAGTGATTCACCATGACCTGGGGCAGCACATGATGATGACATTTGTTTATGCAAAATGTTCAGCAATTGAGAGGTTGGAATTGTGGGATCACTTGTATTACTTAGCAAGTGATATGAAATTGCCATGGTTGGTAGGAGGGGATTTCAATGTGATATTACATGAAGATGAGAAAATAGGAGGACTACCGTTACACCCGCCTGAATATGAGGATTTGCATTTTGTGTAAATTCTTGTGGTTTATTTGAGCAAGGATACAAAGGAAGTCCATTTACATGGTGGAATGGAAGATCCAATGCTGCGTGTATATTCAAAAGATTGGATAGGATCTTTGTGAATTTCCATTTCAGAACATGTTGCCAACTACTGAAGTTGAACATCTAATCAGAACTGGAACAGATGATGCACCTTTGTTAATGACATGTGGGGAGCAGACCACCAATTTTGTCAAGCCTTTCAGGTTCTTGAACTTTTGGACTAAACATGCTACATTTATGGATGTGGTGAGGCAGAATTAGGAAGCTCATTTCATTGGGGATCCATTTTTTATGTTCAAGTAGAAGCTTAAAAGGGTGAAGGCAGCGCTGTCAAAATGGAGTAGGGAAACATTTGGTGATATCTTCAAGCAGTTGGCTATTTTGGAGGACATTATTATGGTGAAAGAGATGTTGTTTGAAGAAGATCCTGCAATTGAGAACAGGATTGTGCTTCAAAAGGCACAATCTGAATTGAAGAAATACTTGAGTATTGAGGAGCAGTATTAGAAGCAGAAAGCTGGGATGACTTGGTTTGCTGAAGGAGATAGGAATACAAGTTTCTTTCACAATCATGTCAATGGCAAAAGAAAGAAATTACAACTGAAGAGGATCAAAAGTGGAACTGGGGTATGGATTGAAGACCAGGAGCAATTGGCTATAGTTGCAGTGGACTTCTATCAAGAACAGTTCACAAATGAAGGTGATGCATCTGACTTTTCCTTGCTCAATAATGTACCTTCGATGGTCACTATGGAACAGAATTTGGAACTTAGCAGATTGCCAACAATTGAAGAGGTAAGGACAGCAGTTTTTGAGCTTAGTGGGGAGAGTGCTAGTGGTCCAGATGGATTCACTGGCCTGTTTTATCAAACATGCTGGGATGTTATTGGTGCTGATATACACAACATGGTGCTACACTTCTATGGAGGATCTGCACTGCCTAAATCTATCATTCACACCAATCTAGTGTTGCTGCCTAAGAAACCTAGAGTTGAGACCTTTTGTGACTTAAGACCTATTAGCCTGAGCAACTTCATTAACAAAGTCTTGTCTAGAGTGTTACATGATAGAGTGGAAATTTTTTTGCCTTCTCTAATATCTCCTAATCGATCCGGATTCGTGAAGGGTAGGAGTATATTTGAGAACATCTTATTGACTCAAGAAATTATCACTGACATAAGGTTAAGGGGAAAGCCAGCCGATGTGGTGATAAAGCATGATATGGCTAAGGCCTATGACAGGGTTTCATGGAAGTACTTATTGCATGTACTAAGGAAGATGGGATTTTCTGAGCACTTCATCAACATGGTGCGGAACTTGGTGTCAAATAATTGGTATTTAGTATTGGTGAATGGGCAGTCCTCAAGGTTCTTTAAGTCTACAAGGGGTGTGAAGCAAGGGGATCCTGTATCACCAGCATTGTTCATTCTGTCAGCTGAGGTACTTTCCAGGTCTTTGAATAAGCTATTTGAAGACAGATCATTTGTGGGATTTGGAATGCCTAAGTAGTCTGATCCTTTAAACCACTTGGCATATGCTGATGATACTATTATCTTTGCTTCTGCTCATCCTCCATCCTTGAGCAAGATTATGGCAGTGTTGGGGAAATATGAGAAGATATCAGGCCAGATGATCTACAAAGATAAGAGTTCATGTTACATGTATTCAAAGATTCCTAATGGATTGTGTCAGGCGGTTGGAGCTATTACAGGATTTGTAAAAGGTAATTCCCCTTCACATATCTAGGGTGTCTTATTTTCTACACTAGAAGGAGGAAGGAATATTATGAGGATCTTATCAAGAAAGTAAAGGCTAAATTGCATTCATGGAAAGGAAAGTTGCTGTCATTTGGAGGAAAGGTAACACTCATTACTAGTGTGCTGCAAAGTATGCCAGTCAACATGTTATCACTCCTGCATCCACCAAAAAATGTCCTGGAGCATCTTCATAATATTTTTGCTAGGTTCTTTTGGAGCACAAAGGAAGAAGGGAGAAGCAGACATTGGGCCTCATGGCAATATCTTTGCCTTCCGAAATGGGAATGGGGCCTAGGTTTTAGGTCCTTACATGATGTGTCGAGGGCATTATTTGCTAAGCTATGGAGGAGGTTTAGGACCACAAAATCTTTGTGGTCTAATTTCATGTGGAATAAGTATTTCAAGAAGGAGATACCAACGGTGGTGTAGTTTAGAAGGGGGTCTAATATTTGGAGACAAATGTTGAATGCTAGGGAAGAAGTAGAACATGAGATCCTATGGGAATTGAAGAGTGGAACAACTAATATTTGGCATGAAAATTGGACTGGATTGGGTTCACTTTATCATGTATTACCTGAAGACTTTTCAATCAATGAAGATCTTCAAGATGTGGCAGAATTACGGCAAGGAGAAACATGGGATGATCAACTACTAGATCAAACCTTCAATGAGGAAATTGCAGAACATATAAGGCTAAATGTGCATTATGAAGGTAGTGAGGGATACTGGGATAGGCCATACTGGAGGACAACTCCTTCAGACAAGTTCAGTGTTAGCAGTGCTTGGCAAATATTAAGGCATAGGGCTGATCCTAATCAGGAATTCAAGTTAATGTGGATTAAAGGCTTACCATTTAAGATATCATTCTTCTTGTGGAGATTGTGGAGGAATAAAATAGCCACTGATCACATGTGAAGGAGGCAACGGCAAATGGTGATGTCTAGGTGTTGGTGTTGTCAGCAGCCCCAAGAGGAATCTATTGAGCATATATTTATCACAAGTCCTACTGCCTCTAAAGTATGGAACTTGTTCGTGGGGGCTGCTGGAATTACTGTGCCATTGATTCAGTTGAAGCAGGTTATAAGGCATTGGTGGTATGCTAATGTTATCCAAAGCTAAAGCCATTGTTTCAAGTTGTTCCAGCTATCATCACTTAGGAGCTTTGGAAGAGAAGAAATACAGGTAAACATGGGAGTTCAGTATCGACAAATAGGGTGATTCATGAGATCAATAGGACATTGCATCAACTGGCAAGGGTGAGGTATGCTTGGATGCCTAATATTCCATTGTTATGGCCAGACATAATTCAATATTTTGAAGGATATAAACCTATACTGATCACTACAAGAGTAACATAGCAGCTTCCTTTTCATGGTTGGTACAAATGCAATACTGATGGAGCCTCAAAAGGAAATCCTGGTGCTAGCTCATTAGGCTTTTGTGTGAGGAATGATGAAGGTGATGTGGTGTATGCAAGGGCAGTAGACCTGGGGGTGACAGCTAATGTGGTGGCTGAAGCTAAGGCTATTCTTCAAGGATTGGAATATTGTGTAGAGCATGATCTTCACCCTCTCATATTGGAGACTGATTCATTAGTCATGAAGAAAGTGATAGAAGGGGAATGAGATCCTACTTGGGTAATTGCAAATGATATGAAGAAAATTATAGAGATGAAGGGAAACTTCAATGTGGTCTTTCAACATGTGTTCAAAGAAGGCAACTCAGTGGCGGATTTTATAACTAACGTTATTTTTCTTTTGCAGGTACATATGAGTTTCACTCATTCTCTGAACTGCCTAGTGCGGGGAGGAGGTTGATTAATTTAGAAAAGTCTCAAACTCCTAACCTTAGGGTTAGAATAGCAAAGAGAAGAGCCCCAAACTGATGGCTTCACAGGATTGGAATATGCACATACCTGCGTGTTTCTTTTCTGTCTCATTCTGTATGCTAATAAGGTACTTTCCAGTTATATTAGCATGGTCACATGCTCATTCTGGGGGGTGCTTTGATAGTGTACAGGACCAATGTGATAAGAAGGTATTTGATGGTGCAATTTATTCTACTTCTGATATGTTCAAATGTTAAGGAAATGATTGAATCTGTTATGTGGAATTTCTAGAGATTGTTGAATCATTTCTCAGTGGTATTAGCATGTCTTCATGCTCAATCTGAGGATGGTTTAGCAACGTTTAGAATGATTTCTACATTAAAGGTTCGGGAAGAGAATGATCTAAGCTTAAAAGAACATAAAATCACCCAGCTCCACAGGCCTGGCGGCGCCAGGCTAAAGCCTGATGATACCCTGGCGTTACCCTCACGTCGCCAGCTTAAAGCCAGCTCTGGCGTGGCTTTTGCCTTGCAAAGCCTTCTTAAAGCTAGTCCCAGCCTGGTTTTTGCCTTACAAAGCCTACCTAAAGCCAGCCCCAGCCTGGCTTTTGCCTTGCAAAGCCTGATTAAACCCAGCCCCAGCCTGGCTTTTGCCTTGCAAAGACTGCTAAAAGCCTGCCCCAGCCTGACTTTTGCCTTGCAAAGCCTGCCTAAAACCAGCCCCAGCATGGCTTTGCCTTGCAAAGCCTACCTAAAGCCAGCCCCAGCCTGGCTTTTGCCTTGCAAAGCCTGCCTAAAGCCAGCCCCAGCCTGGCTTTTGCCTTGCAAAGCCTGCATAAAGCCAGCCCCAGCCTGGCTTTTGCCTTGTAAAGCCTTCCTAAAGCCAGCTTCAAGATAGGTGTAGCCAGGCTCTTTACATGATAATATTGATGATCGACCACATGATTTATACTTGGATAGAGTCGGTACACTGCCTATGGAGATTATATTGCAGCAACATTAATGATTGGAAGACTATGATGGCTTCAATTCTGTGGTGGAGATATTTGGAATTCATTCTAGCTTATGGACTGGATACCCTCGCGCTAGGTGAGAGCTTGATAGGTGGTGCTTGGTATTTGCCACTGGCAATTGGATTCACATACACTGGCAGGAGAAGGAAGCATTCTGCGGACAATATTGTAATAGCTAGTTCATTAGACTTTAGCTTTCCTCTCTTTTTAGTAGCTAGTAGCTTCATGCAACTTCTATTTTGGTTTGGACAACTTGTAAGCTTTGAATCCATTTTGGGATTTTATTTATATATTAGCCACTAGGGAGCCTGCCTAGTGGTATATTTGTTAAAAAAAAAAATTAAAGTTCACTATAAGTTAAAATTAAAATATTAATACATTTAATATAAGATAATTTTAATTTATTTATTTCAACCTAATGATTATATCGAGCTTTTCAAGCGCATCCATTTATTAGTTGGTATTAATAACATGAAAACCAACAAAAAAAAAGAAAAAAAATAATAGAGAACTGGTAATATCTTTTGAGAAATTTAATGAATTCAATTGCACCATAATGCTTTCTTTCTCTCTTTCTTCAATTCTACAAATGCTAAGTACGAACAGTTTATGACGAAAGATAAGGAATTAGTGGCTTCTTTATATAAGTATCGGCAAACTTTTTTTTTAAATGGAAATCACGTAATAAGTAGTTAATAATTGTACTTAATCAACAAAGAAACCAAAAGAAAGTGTTCATGAAAATTTGAGAATAGGAGGAACGTAAAGAATAAATATGACATGTATTAGAAATAAAAGAACACTTCACGGTATACTTTTACATTTCAGAAGAACTTCTAACCTAAATATATTAAGGTTAGATCTTAACTTAAATTCCTTAGACTTTAGTAGTTGTTCTAACGAAACCTAAAATAATTAGAAAACATGTTGCGTGCGCGAAATATTTTAGCTGTAATCGGTTATAATTTAATAACAACAAAGAAAAGAGTCTTAAACTAAGGTATTAATAACATGAAAACCAACAAAAGAAAAAACAAAAAAAATAATAGAGAACGGATAATATCTTTTGAGAAATTTAATGAATTCAATAGCACCATAATGCTTTCTTTCTCTCTTTCTTCAATTCTACAAATGCTAAGTACGAACAGTTTATGATGAAAGATAAGGAATCAGTGGCTTCTTTATATAAGTATCGACAAACTTCTTTTTTTAAATGGAATCACGTAATAAGTAGTTGATAATTGTACTTAATTAACAAAGAAACAAAAAAAAAGTGTCCATGAAAATTTTAGAATAGGAGGAACGTAAAGAATAAATATGGTGGTTCCATGTCTTAGAAATAAAAGAACACCTTACGGTATACTTTTACATTTCAGAAGAACTTCTAACCTAAATATATTAAGGTTAGATCTTAACTTCAATTCCTCAGACTTTAGTAGTTGTTCTAAACGAAACCTAAAATAATTAGAAAACATGTTGCGTGCATGAAATATTTTAGCTGTAATCTGTTATAATTTAATAACAAAGAAAAGAGTCCTAAAAAGGAGTTCAAACAATTACGTTGTAAAAGAACTTTGTTTTTTGTTATATATTTTACAAATAAAGAAAAATTTAATACACAAATTTAGTTGTCTTTGAAGTCTTACTTAAATGATAACTCCTAAATGTTAAGAAAATAATTAAATGAATGTTTAATCCAGTGTAAAATTTAATTTTAAGGGTAAAAAAGGCGAACGACATTTTGTTAAGGGCCTTCGTGCTTTTGATATATATATATATATATATATATATATATATATATATATAGATTACTCGTTCTACATGTTCACATAACCCACAAAAAGATCTCATGGTCTTGCCTTGACTTGATTAAAGCCGAGCAACGTAACAAATAGAAAATGTTGATTGATTTTTTCTTTGGGGGATTTTAAGAATATCCAATTAGGAATTGGGATCTAAAAATAAAAACGAACTAGAAGGCCAAAGAAAGTACAAGTAAAAGTAGGGGGTGTGCTTATCTATCAATGCAAAGTAATGGGTTTCTCTTGGGCGTTTGCAGCTTATAGCCATGGAAAAAGTTACATTCCCCATGACCATTGCCTTTTTTTTTTTTTTTTTGGTTATTTATTTGTTTTTTGCTTTAGACATTCTGCTTATCTAATTCAATTAATTTGAATTTGTATGGGATAGATCACTAAAGAGGATTCATACTTAGAATCTTGTTATTTTCAAAACTCCGAACAGAAACATCTATTTAGGAATGAAAGGACTGCAACCTTCCCATTATACGTCGTTCGATGACCATACTCTTTATTACACATAATACACTCCGGAGTTAATATTGTTCTTTTTATTTTTGTTCTCTTCTTTCGACTTCCCCACCTCTAGTTCTCCATATTTCTCCACAACTTGAAACTGTCGGTATGATAACAAAGCAAAGTCTAGTGTTAGAATCTTCTATTTTGCCCACAACTACAACACTTCTAATGTCCATTGTGTCTTCAACAACACATTCCTATGCTCCAAAAGAAGCAAAAATCAACACAATTTGTCCTGGGGTTGTCAATGAAACTTTAAAAGTCGACTAAATTGGCCGAACTAAACGGTACCGAACCGATTATCAGTTTTTTATTAATAAAATTGTTAGTTTTTATATAAAACTATAACTGTACCGATAATTACGGTAGCTTTTAAATTTTACAAAAGTAAACCAAAAAGATATCGAATCGTCCCGAATAATTTTATATAAGAAAGATATATTTTATATATTAAGTTTAAAAACAACAAGACATTATTTTTTTCCTTGGGCCTTGTGATCATGGAAATGTTTGCAAGTCATTCGGGGGCTTTTGCATCTATACCTGGTTTTGGATTACAATTGAACATATACCCACTTTGTAAAATAATTTGCAAGTCTACCCACTTTACGATCAACTTCAGACTTATCGAGTCTGAATTAAAAAAAACTTAGTCTGAAGTAAAAAAATTATTCTTCAGATGCACTTAAGGCCAAATAGGTATGAAGTGCAACCAATGATTTCATGCATTTAAGGCCAATAAGTTTGAAGTGAAAAATTGTACTTCAGATGCACTTAAGGCCAAAAGGTCTGAAGTACAACAAACATTTTTCTACACTTAAAGCCAATAAGTTTGAAGTGGAAAATTACACTTCACATGCACTTAAGACCAAAAAGTCTGAAGCGCAACAAAAGTTTTCCTATACTTATGGCCAATAAGTCTGAAGTAAAAAATTGCACTTCAAATGCACTCAAGGCCAAAGGGTCTGAAATGCAACCAACGTTTTCATGCACTTAAGGGCAAATAGACCTGAAGTGCAAATTGTCCAGAAACAGAAATTTGTTCTTCGAATTTTAATAATCCAATATACGATTTAGTACCTAAATCTACTCCAAATGAGCTCTGATTTGAAACATAACCTCCAAATATCATCAAGAACAAACCTCAATCATCAACTTGTCAAAACAACAATAAATCTTAACGAACCCATTTTGCAATTAAGAAAAAGAAAAAGAAGATACCCTAAGCAATAGTAAGAATAATAAAGCATCAAATTAACTCACCACCATAAAATATCATAAAGTAACTTAAAATATGTCCACAAACACCATATAAAATCAATGTTACCTGAAGAAGAAGAAGAAGAAGAAGAAGAAGAAGAAGAAGAAGAAGAAGAAGAAGAAGAAGAAGAAGAAGAAGAAGAAGAAGAAGAAGAAGAAGAAGAATCAAGAGAGAAAAAAGCCTGAAGTTGTTTAAACAATGGGTACAAGTTTTAAAAAAAAATTAAAAAGTGGGTACATGTTAAATATGGGCGACCAAATAGGGCACCCGTGCACTTTTTATAGTCATGCCAACAAGTAATTAAAGCCCAAAGTCTTGTCTCTCAAACCTATTATGCTACTTCTATTGAAACTAAATTGGTTCTAGCTATCATCTTGAGTAGCAAGGCGAAGGTATTCTAACAATCTTGAGTAGTAAACCATATGGTATTGAATATCCTCTCGTATAATTTAGATTTTTCTTATTGTATACTTAATCTTCTAATAGATTCTATTCTTTAGTTCAATCTTGATTAATATATTCCAACTCGTGTGATCTATATTTCTTTTGTCTTTGCTTAATTTCTCTTACATTATAGCAGAATAGTGAGATTTCTTTCCTATTCTCTTAATTCATTGTCTTTTACACTATAAAAATATCTAGAGAGCTTTGTCGAAGTCCTAAGCAAGTACGTATACTATCGCGTCCTAACTTCTATTAGCGACTCTTACATGATATTTTTTTAAAAATACCAAAAATTAATCGAATCTTACCGATACCTAAATGAAAGCGAGATGATGGGGACGATTTCGAAAAGTTTAATTTTGATTATAAAAAATAGAATAACCAGATTTGGTATGATACATATTTTACCAAATAACCGGCCGAACCGCACTATATATTGACACCCCTAATTTCTCCCACCTTTTTTCTTTTAAAGGTCGAAGTTGGCCAATTGGATCGAGTATTAGGATGGTGACTCATCGATACCCGGTATATTGATTATAGGCTATAATTACGTATTTTAGTCGATTATTACACTCTAATTTACTGCACTTTAGTTGAGTTTGCGCTTTAATCGCTAGTGTTTTGCATTAACTGTGTGTTATATGCCCTGTAGAAGTGATTCCGAGCTATATTGATGTTATGGAATGAATTCAAGTGATTTGGAGCTTTGAAGTCTGATTAAAAGCCCAAGAAATTAAGCTGGGATCGTGTTCGGGGGTCAAATTTTATAGTTAAGAACGAACAAAGAATGGAGTAGGCATATTGTGCACTGTCTAGTAAAATGCACATAACTTTTTGCTCACAAATCTATTTGGGCTCCACAATATATAGTTAGAAAGCTAACTCAAGGGGCTACAACTTTTGTGTTTTACGTTTTTCCAAATTCCAAACTGAATAGGGTGAAAAACGCGGTCAAAACCGTGACCGCGGACTTGGACGCTGACCGAGGCAGTGCACTGGGAAAATACCGCGCCCGGACCGCGACCGCGAGCGTCCAGACCTGAAAAATTATCCCTTTTCGCGTAGGAGAAGGTATAATTATTTGGGTCCGACCCTACTTGGTATATATACATGAAAAAATAATATTTTAAGAGTTTGGACAGATTTTCGACACATATTCGACCTAAGGAGGCAGAGACACAATAGGAGTAAGGCGGGGAATCTTTCTACGAGTTTTTCTTTCCTCTTCCTATTTTTCATTGTTGGTTATGACTTTTAGTATTGTAGTTTTACATACTATTATGAATAGCTAATTTGTTATCTAGGGTTTTGATGGAACCTTTTGTAGGATAAATTCTTGTTATGTTTTTATATAATTAAGTCGTTGGATTTCTCTACTTGTTCAACTACGTGTTTGTTATTGTTGATTGAATGGCTATCAATTGACTCTGCCTATTTAGTGTGTACTGCTCGAGAGAGAGTACATATTTAGGTAGTTGTTGAACAACGTCACTCCTAACGTATGTCTCGAGAGAGAATTACGGCACCTAAAGTGCTCACGATCAGTAGAGAGTACATCGGCGAAATTGTAGGGAACATAGCTGTAAGGATTCCGATAATAGAGGAAATCATAACTCTAGACCTCCTTTGTGACGACCCAAAGGGTCATCACCTGTTTTCTCACTCATTCTGTGTCTCCGAGGCCTTGAAAATCTCATTTAGGCTTGCCTCGATTTGCGTACAAAGTCCGGGCGCGTAGCCGGAAAGCTTAAATATAAATGCTGTGTAAATATTGATGAATTTTGATATTAATATGAATAAAGTTGACTTTGGTCAACATTTTGGGTAAACGGACCCGGACCCGTGATTGGACGGTCCCGGTGGGTCCGTAGAAAAATATGAGACTCGGGCATATGTGCGGAGTCGAATTCCGAGGTCGAGAGCCCGAGAAATGAATTTTTCTGTGAAATTATTTTTCAGAAATTAATATGGAAATTTGAAAAAGAAATTGATTAGAACGTGTTGGTATCGGGCCCGTATTTTGGTTCCGGTGCCCGGTACAGGTCTTATATGTGGTTTAAGCGCTTTCTGTAAAATTTGGTTGAAATCGGACGTCATTTGACGTGTTTCGGACCTAAATATCTAAAAATGGAAGTTTATGAAGTTTGATGAAAAAGTGATGATTTTGGGGTTTAATTCATTGATTTTGATGTTATTTTGGCGATTTGATCGCACGAATAAGTTCGTAGGATGTTGTTGAGTTAGTGTGTGTGATTGGTTAGGAGCCCCGAGGGCTCGGGAGTGTTTTCGGAGGTGTTCGGTGTAGTTTTGGACTTAGGATGATAGCAGATTTTCTGCAATTTTTGCACAGGCATTCCCTTCTTCGCGTTCGCGGCCTTCAACTCGCGTTCGCGATGCTTCCCAGGTCCCCTTCTTCGCGTTCGCGTCACAACTCTCGCGATCGCGTAAGCCAATTTCAGGACCCCCAGAAATTCCTTCTTCGCGTTCGCATTCCACAGTTCGCGAACGCGTGACATCACCAATTTACTCATCGCGTTCGCGTGGCTCTTCACGCGTTCGCGTATAACAATTTCTGGACCCCCCCAGTTTTTCTCTTCACGTTCGCATCATCCTCATCGCGAACACGATGGTCTGTTGTGTCAACCCTTCGCGAACGCGGCCTTGCTCCCGCGAACGCGAAGGGCATTTTTGCCCAGTTATTTTAAAAGCCTAAAAATAGAACAGTGACGAGATTATTCCAAATTTCACACGAGCTCTTCTTTTCCACAGCCCCTAGGCAACTTGTAGAGCGATTCTTCACCAAATATTCTTGGGTAAGTATTATCTAACTCGTTTTCTTCATTTTCTATCATCATCCATTGAAATCCTAGGCCTAAAACATGTAATCTAGGGTTGAAATTGGGGGAAATGGGTAGAATTAGGGCTTTTCGATTTTCTTCGATTTAGACCTCGTTTTGGGGTCGAATTTGAAAACAAATTGTATATTCGGGCTCGTGAGGGAATGGGTGATATGGAATTGGTTCGAACCTCGGGTGTTGACCAAGCGGGCCCGGGGTCGATTTTTGGAATTTTGGGAAGAAGGCTTAGAAAACTATATTTAGGCATTGGGTTTGATTTGTTTGGCTTATATTAATGTTGTAAAGTCGTTATTTCATAGATTAGATTAAGTTGGAGCCGAATTCGAGAGGGAAAGCGGTCGTTGTGGATTGATTTAGCCGTGGAAGTTGAGGTAAGTGTTTGGTCTAACTTTGGCTTGAGGGAATAGGAGTAGAGTCTTACTTGCTAATTGCTATTTGTCGAGTACGGTGTATAGTCATGGTGACGAGTATCTATACACTGGTGTCTAGCATGACCGTGTGTCCTTATATTGAGATTATCCTGAACTTGTTGAGATTCTCCCATGCCTATTTGATGATTTCTATATACTGTAAAGAGCATGAGATAGAGATTATGATTATTAGACTCCATGGAGCATTGGCTTGAGTTGTGTTGCGAATTGTGAAGGCATATGATATGAAATGATTCTTTGGAGCTATGGCTCAAATGATAAAGTGAGTTATAGTGTAAGAAATGAAAGCAAAAGAGAGAGATATTGGTTAATCCCTTGCCGGGGCGTTTTATTGATATGATGATTTTCTCCCTTGCCGGGATATTGAGTTATTGACTTTTCTCCCTTGCCGGGATTTAGTGTGTTATTGTGTTCCCTTGCCGGGATTTCTTTCACTAATTGTTTACTCCCTTGCCCCGTATTTTCGACTGTTTCCTGGGTGAGGATTAATAATATAAATATATGGATCGGGTTGCGCACCGCAACAATGATAAATTATATATATGTGGATCGGGTTGCACGCCGCAACAATACTAAATGATATGGATCGGGTTGCACGCCGCAACAGGGATGATTATGGATCGGGTTGCACGCCGTAATAGTGATGATTATGGATCGGGTTGCACGCTGCAACAGTGATGATTGAGGATCGGGTTGCGCGCCGCAACAAGTTATAGCTTAAGTGTGTTTATTCCGGATTTAAGTTTCTGTTGGCTGTTATAACCTTAGAATTTAGACTCCTTGTTTATAACTGTTGCCTCCCCACAGCATGCTCCCCCTCCCTTATAAACTGCTTATTTCCTGTTTATTTTTCTACAATATATTTTGTAACTGCACAGGTTTATTTGGTAGTCTGGTCTAGCCTCGTCACTACTTCGCCGAGGTTAGGCTAGGCACTTACCAGCACATGGGGTCGGTTGTGCTGATGCTACACTCTATGCATCTTTTTGCACAGATCATAGCGCTGGAGCAGCAGCTTTTGGACAGCAGTAGAGGATTCGGGAGCTGACTTCAGTCCAGGGACATTCGAGGTAGCCTTGCTGACGTCCGCAGGCCCGGAGTCCCTTTCTATTTTATTCAGTTTGTTATCATTTGTACCGAAGCAGACAGTTTTATGTTTCATTCGAACCTTATATTTAGTATTCTCTAGACGTTCGTGAGTATTGTGACACCAGTCTTGGGTAGAGTATTTTGTTAAACTTCCGCATTTCTTTCAGTTAAATATATATATGAGACTTCCGCTTTATTATTAAATGCTTCATTGTTTCTAATATTGACGATGTTCGCTAAAAGAGGTAATTGATAATTGGCTTGCCTAGCTCCGACTAGTAGGCGCCATCACGACTCCCGGGGGTGGAAAATCCGGGTCGTGACAAGTTGGTATCAGAGCACTAGGTTACGTAGGTCTCACAACTCACGGACAAACTCGATAGAGTCTGAGGGATCGGTACGGAGACGTCTGTGTTTATCCCAGAGGCTGCAGAGTTAGGAAACTTCACTTTTGTTCTTTCTTGTCGTGCGATTCTGTTTCTCAAATACTGATTGTCTTTCTACTATGTTCTTTCGCAGATGGCGAGAACACGTGCTTCCTCTTCTACCGTGCAGCAGCCCGAGCCCCCAGCAGCAGCTCCTACGAGGGGCAGAGGGCGAGGCGGAGGCCGTGGCAGAGGCCGAGGCCGGTGCAGAGCTCAGCCCCGAGCAGCGGTCCCAGAGGTGGAGCCTCATGTTGATTATTATGAGGAGGTTCCAGCCCCAGCAGCTTCGGTGGGCCCAGCTCAGGTCCCAGAGGGGTTTATAGCCACCCCAGTTCTTCAGGACGCTTTGATGAGGTTGGTAGGCTTTGTGGAGAGCGTCACTAGAGCGAGTTTGCTTCCAATAGCACCAGCCACTTCTCAGGCTGGAGGAGGGGTACAGACTCCTGCTACACGTACTCCGGAGCAGGTAGCTCCCCAGGCTCAGGTTCTAGAGGTTCAACCAGCTGTGGCAGTCCAGCCGGGTATTGTGACTCAGACCGGCGATGGAGCGGCTATGTCCGCAGATGCTTTGTGGAGACTGGATAGGTTCACCAAGCTCTTCACCACCACATTCAGCGGTGCTTCTTCAGTGGACCCCCAGGATTTCCTGTATAGCTGCCATGAGGTTCTTCGGACTATGGGTATTGTGGAGACCATGGGGTCGACATCGCCACCTTTCGTCTAGCAGGATCTGCCAAGACTTGGTGGAGGGACTATTGCTTAGCCAGACCGGCAGGGTCGCCATCTCTGACTTGGGACCAGTTTGCAGAGTTGTTTTTGGAGAAGTTTCTCCCAGTTACTCAGCGAGATGCTCTTCGCAGGCAGTTTGAGCGCCTTCAGCAGGGCTCAATGTCAGTCACGCAGTATGAGACCCGGTTCATTGATCTAGCTCCCATGCTATTGTGATACTCCCCACCGAGAGAGAGAGGGTGCGGAGGTTTATTGATGGGTTGATCCAGCCGATCCGTCTCCAGATGGCTATGAGGGCCGGGAGTGAGATTTCGTTTCAGGAGGCGGCCAATGCGGCCCGTAGAGTTGAGATGGCTCTTGCACAGGGAGGTGGTCATGGGTCAGATAAGAGGCCCCGTCATGCAGGTAGATTCAGTGGTACCTCGTCTGGAGGTAGAGATTCTTATGGTAGAGGCCATCCTCCGAGGCCCTTTCAGTCAGCTCTTCAGGTTTCTCATGGTACTTCAGGCGGTAGTGGGTCTCAGCCGCATTATTCTGATCAGCAGCCTATCAGTGCACCACCTCTTCAGAGCTTCCGAGGTGGTCATTCAGTTCGACAGGGTCAGTCTCAGTCTTCTCAGTTGCAGCATTCAGGCGGGTGCTATGAGTGTGGTGAGTATGGTCACATCAGGAGGGCTTGCTCGAGGTTGAGGGGTGCTCAGTCACAGCAGCAGGGTCCTCGTCCTATGATTCAGGCAGCAGGTGATCCACAGGCCGCCCAGCCAGCTAGAGGCGGGGGTAGAGGCCATAGAGGTGGAGGTAGAGATCATAGAGGTGGAGCTCGGACCGCCAGAGGTAGAGGCCAGCAAGCTGTCGATCGTCCCAGGGATATGGTTCAGGGAGGTGGGGCCCAGCCCCGGTGTTATGCTCTTCCAACCAGGCCAGAGGCTGAGTCTTCAGATGCAGTTATTACAGGTCTATTCTGGTATGTGATAGGGATGCTTCAGTGCTATTTGACCCTGGGTCTACGTATTCGTATGTGTCATCCTATTTTGCACCGTACTTGATTATGCCTAGTGATGCCTTGGGTGTTCCTGTGTCATCATATATATGTGGATCGGGTTGCACGCTGCAACATTACTAAATGATATGGATCGGGTTGCACGCCGCAACAGGGATGATTATGGATCGGGTTGCACGCCGCAACAGTGATGATTATGGATCGGGTTGCACGCCGCAATAGTGATGATTGAGGATCGGGTTGCGCGCCGCAACAAGTTATAGCTTAAGTGGTTTTATTCCGGATTTAAGTTTCTGTTGGCTGTTATAACCTTAGAATTTAGACTCCTTGTTTATAACTGTTGCCTCCCCACAGCATGCTCCCCCTCCCTTATAAACTGCTTATTTCCTGTTTATTTTTCTGCAATATAATTCGTAACTGCACAGGTTTATCTGGTAGTCTGGTCTAGCCTCGTCACTACTTCGCCGAGGTTAGGCTAGGCACTTACCAGCACATGGGGTTGGTTGTGCTGATGCTACACTCTGTGCATCTTTTTGCACAGATCATAGCACCGGAACAGCAACTTTTGGACAGCAGTAGAGGATTCGGGAGCTGACTTCAGTCCAGGGACATTCGAGGTAGCCTTGATGACGTCCGCAGGCCCGGAGTCCCTTTCTATTTTATTCAGTTTGTTATCATTTGTACCGAAGCAGACAGTTTTATGTTTCATTCGAACCTTGTATTTAGTATTCTCTAGACGTTCGTGAGTATTGTGACACCAGTCTTGGGTAGAGGATTTTGTTAAACTTCCGCATTTCTTTCTGTTAAATATATATGAGACTTCCGCTTTATTATTAAATGCTTCATTGTTTCTAATATTGACGATGTTCACTAAAAGATGTAATTGATAATTGGCTTGCCTAGCTCCGACTAGTAGGCGCCATCACGACTCCCGAGGGTGGAAAATCTGGGTCGTAACATCCTTAATTTAGTCTCCAACCCTTTGTCTCGTTAGTTGACAATTTTACCGCTTTGTAGTATTTGCGAGTTAATTAGTTAGAAATATAAACCTCAATCTTTATAATTTAGAAAATTTTTCAAACTTGTCTTCTTAGTGATATTAAACAAATATAGTAAAGCCTTAGTTCTCTGTGGGATTCAACTCCGGACTTTTAGACCGGATTATATTTGCAGCGACCACTTATCCTTTTTAGGATTAGAGTTGGGCGTGATCATATATCGCTAACAAATTAAATGCCTAAATTATTTTCAAGTTCGATCATGAATACTATTAAGTTTTCTAGAGTCCAGACTTCTTCAATCAGCATTACACTTTTTAATTTAATTCACTTACGTATTGGTTTATTGCATGTACTTTGTCTAGATTTTTCCTTATGTGGGAACCCTTGTTTTGGAATTTGTAAGAACTTATACGTCATTTTTAATTACCGAGACAAATTTTAACATAAACAATGCAGCTGAAAATGCAACTTATCTCCTAACAGAAAGTTACAACGATCTTATTTAGAAGTTGCCCCACAAAAAATTCAGCCTTTCCTACTGAAAGAATGTTGAAGAATTACTTTAATGAGACTTTGTGTTGGTAATTGCATGCAAATAGAATGTTCTATTCTTTTCTCGAACTTTTGTTTATTGTATTGTAACATATGGTTCTCAAAATTTTACTACATTTTAATTCTAGACACATTCTTGCTTTCCTAGAAAATTAATTTTCAGCAGAAAAGTTTCCATAAAGTGGACCGCACTTTCTCTTCTTCTTGTCAATAATGTAAAGGACTAATAAACAAACTGCCATACTTTCGTTTCTATGGAGTGTGGGGTGCAAAGGGGGAGGAGGATACAAATAATGCAAACACCATATACCTCTTCTGATGTAGTGAGCACGCCAGAAGAATGAGCAAAAATAATAATATTTCTTTATACATTATTTTTTTAAAAATTAATTAATAAAGAAGAGAAATTGAAGAGAACTGCAGACATTTCTCTTCAGTGCGAGTTTGGTTTGGGGGAATGAGAAGTTTCACGATATTTTCAGCTACGAAAAATTTCAACTTTTAACACATGCAGATTCGACGTATAAATTAAAGGGAATCTTGTTCTCGTCTATACTGAAATTGGGAAATTTTCCTTGCGAGATTTCTGTTCCCTTTCACGCGTATCCAAACATCAAATAAGTCAAAGTTATTAAATGGCACTAACACGTTATGGCTGCTAACTTCTTTGGTTATTAGGGTGCTGCCAATTTACAAATGTGTATGGCCTAGACTTTGGGTCCTTTTCTTCTTCTTCTTTTTTTTTTTTTTTTTTGTTAATTTTTAAAAGGGTGGGGGAAGGGGTGGAACCGGTGAATAGGAAAGAGGAATACCTTTAGTGAAATTTGAATTTATTTGTTTAACGTAAAACGATACAGTTGAATTTATAACGTAGTTTGTGTTAGGTGTTGTCCTGATTTTCTTACCATATTTGGTTTTCATATCTCTTGAAAGTAAGAACAATATATTTACCATAATTGGGTCTTCCTTTTTGTAGAAAGAATTAATAATTACCTTATATTTGGCTAGTCCTTTTTCTTGTAGGAAAAGGTTTGAACTTCTATGAATTAAAGATCATTCCTTCTCATTAGTAGCATCCACAATGTAGCCATATGGGGTTTGAGAATTGTGTTTAGGAGGAGAACTTTACGGGGGAGAATTGTTAGGAATAGTCATGCGGAAGCTAGTAAAGCAACACTTGAACGGCGATAAATCGGACAACAAAAGAGAAATATACCAAAAGAGACACAAACATATAACGTGGTTCGACCAATTGACCTACGTCAACGGGCGGAGATGAGCAATCCACTGTAATAAAAAGAGAGTACAAAATATCGAGAGAACAACCTCACGAAGAGGCAAATACAAGTGACACAGTAACACTTGTCCCGTAAAGTTCTCCCCCTAAATATGACTCTCAAACCCCACATGGCTACATTGTGGATACTACTGAATGAGAAGGAATGATCCTTAATTTATAGAAGGACACGTTTTTTCCTACAAGAAAAGGGACTAGCTAAATATGAGAGATCTATAATTTCCTTCTACGAGAAGGAAAACACAATTATGGTATATATATTGTCCTTTCCTTCTAGATATAGGAAAACCAAATATAGTAAAAAAATCAGGACAAACACCTAACAATTTCAAGAGATATAAAAACTAAATATGGTAAGAAAATCAGGACAACTCCTAATGATTCTCCCCCTAAACACGACTCTCAAACCCTATCCACATTGTGTATGCTAATGAATGAGAAGGAATGCTCTTCAATTTATAGAACTTCAAATATTTTTCTACAAGAAAAAGGACTAGCCAAATATGGAAGATTTATAATTTTCTTTTACAAGAAGGAAAACGCAAGTATGGTAAATATATTTCCCTTTCCGTCAAGAGATAGGAAAACCAAATTTGGTAAGAAAATCAGGACAGCTCCTAACAATTCTCCCCCTTAGCCTGAATTTTCTGACAGAAAAAACTCGATCCACCTTCTTCACATAATCTTCAACATATTTCACCTCCAAATATCCACTGCAAGATTTGTCTCAACGTGCGTAGCACTCCGGTCAGATTTCTCAAACAAAAAGCACGATTACCGTCAAATAGGATGCGGCTAGAACTAAACTCGCCAAGATGAACCTGTCTTGAACCTCGCTCTGATACCACTTGTTAGGATCGAAAAAAGCGGGTTTCATGCGGAAGCTAACAAAGCAAATCTTGAACAACGATAAATCACACAACAAAAGAGAAATCTAACAAAAGAGACACAAATATTTAACGTGGTTTGGTCAACTGACCTACGTCCATAGATGGAGATGAGCAATCCATTATAATAAAAGAGAGTACAAAATATCGAGAGAACAACCTCACGAAGAGGCAAACACAAGTGACATACTAACACTTGTCCCGTAAAGTTCTCCCCCTAAACATGACTCTCAAACCCTATATGGCTACATTATGGATGCTACTGAATGAGAAGGAAGGATCATTAATTTATAGAAGTCCAAACCTTTTCCTACAAGAAAAAGGACTAGCCAAATATAGGAGAATTATAATTTCCTTCTACAAAAAGAAAAACCCAATTATGGTAAAATATGTTGTCCTTTCCTTAAAAAGATATGAAAATCTAATATGGTAAGAAAATCAGGACAACACCTAACAATTCTCCCCCTTGGCCTGAATTTTCTGACCAAATTAAACTTGATCCACCTTCATCACATAATCTCCAACAGGTCGCATTCTGAATTTCCACCACAAAGTTTGTCTTAACGTGAGTAGCTCTCCTGTCAAATTTCTCTGACAAAAATCTTGATTATCATCAAATAGGTTGCGGCTAGAACAGAACCAGCCAAGATGAACTTGTCTTAAACCTCGCTCTGATACCAAGTGTTAGGACCGAAAAATTAGGTGTCATGGGGAAGCTAGTAAAGCAACACTTGAACGATGATAAATCAGACAACAAAAGAGAAATATACCAAAAGGGACACAAACATTTAACATGGTTCGGCCAATTGACCTACGTCCATGGGCGGAGATGAGCAATCCACTATAATAGAAGAGAGTACAAAATATCGAGAGAACAACCTCACGAAGAGGCAAACACAAGTGACACACCAACACTAGTCCCGTAAAGTTCTCCCCCTAAACACGGCTCTCTAACCCCATATGGCTACATTCTGGATGCTAATGAATGATAAAGACGGATCTTCAATTTATAGAACTCTAAACTTTTTCCCACAAGAAAAAGGACTATCCAAATATGGAAGATTTATAATTTTCTTTTACAAGAAGGAAAACCCAATTATGGTAAATATGTTGCCCTTTCCTCCAAGAGATACAAAATCAAATATGGTAAGAAAATCGGGACAACTCAAAACAATTCTCCCCCTTGGCATGAATTTTCTGACAAAATAAACTTGATCCACCTTCTTCACATAATCTCCAACAGATCGCACCTCCAGATCTCTACCGCAAAGTTTGTCCCAACGTGCGAAGCACTCCGGTAAAATTTCTCAAACAAAAATCACGATTACCGTCAAATAGGTTGCAGCTAGAACTAAACCCGCCAAGATAAACATGTCTTGAACCTCGCTCTAATACCACTTGTTAGGATAAAAAAATCAGGTGTCATGTGGAGCTAGTAAAGAAACACTTGAACGGCAATAAATCGGACAACAAAAAAGAAATATACCAAAGGAGACACAAACATATGACGCGGTTCCATCAATTGTCCTACGTCCATGACGGAGATGAACAATCCACTATAATAAAAAGAGAGTACAAAATATCGAGAGAACAACCTCACGAAGAGGCAAACACAACTGACACACTAACACTTATCCTATAAAGTTCTCCCCCTAAACACGACTCTCAAACCCCATATGGCTACATTGTAGATGCTACTGAATGAGAAGGAATGATCCTCAATTTATAGAAGTCCAAACATTTCCAAAATGAAAAGGGACTAGCCAAATATGAGAGATTTATAATTTTCTTCTACAAGAAGGAAAACCAAATTATGGTAAATATATTATCCTTTCCTTCTAGAGATAGGAAAACCAAATATGGTAAGAAACTGACAAACACCTAACAATTTCAAGAGATATAAAAACCAAATATGGTAATATAATCAGGACAACTCCTAATAGTTCTCCCCCTAACAGTTTATAGACACGTAAATTAATTTGATCCAAGAATATAAAATAACTAAGAACATAAATAAATTAATTAAACAAACTTGAAAAATACAAGCCAGACTGTGGAGTCAGCTTCTCCGGTAACAATAATACGAGCAATATGAAAATAAAAAGAAAGGGTATTGTTTAATAGAATAAAAGCAGATGTGCGCCTTTTATGTACAGATGATATTTCGTGTCCTATAATGAGTACAAATTCTCCTATGTATAGCTCAATTCAGGGAGACAAGATCCTCAAATCAAGCTCTTCTTTAATATGAATAAGATCCCTCTTGATGGCTCCATGATGGTTGATGGATGCATAATGCAAAGATTCTTTGTAATAGCTGTTCATTGAATGTTGTCTTTTCCAACCGATATCCTCCTTTCGGACCTTCGTCCTCGGTCCCAACGCCTGCAGAACTTACTCAGTAACCGGTGCCGTCTATTTACTGACACATATCTTTCTTGTCTTTACTTCCACGTGTCAACTCGTCGAACGTCCACCTGTCATTCATCAATTTTTACCCATACAGATAGTCCCCCTATTTTTTGGTGACAAAACGTTGTGTTACCGGGGAAGTAGATAAGATCTCTTTGAACAATTTTTGACACATTAAATGACGCATGTCTCCTTGCATTTAATGATCCAAACACATGTTATCCCATGATTCGAAAAAATTTCACCAGTTTTCAACGTAATGATGACCATGAATTCTACCACCTATAAACTTCTCCACTACTAATCACTTTTACCGATCAATTTTAAAAACTCTTCTTCTTCGAATTTCCTTGAAAACCCTTCTACAGATCCCTCTTTCTCAGTAAAATTTCTTACTCATATTTTCTACCATCATATCTTCTATTGTTAGTTTGTATGAGTCCACCAAACAGTAGAGTACCTGGTCCTCTATGAGGTTGTACTGAGAATGCTAATGAAACAGTAAGTAAATCAGACACGGGATTTTTACGTGGAAAAATCCCTACTCAAGGGGACAAAAACCACGACCTACACCTGTAGGCTTTCAACTTCACTAACTTGTAAACACCTATTACAAGCCACTTTGTAATGACACCATTACAAATAATTCAACTCAACTAACTTGTGATACTCTTACCATAAGCCACTTTGTCACTGTCTAGTTACAAAGACTTTAACTTATGACTAAACCTAGTCACAACATAAACTCAAAGAGTTTACGGATTTTACAGGAGGGTTCCTAATCAACGCTTCTGGCTAACCAGTTTAGGAAATACAATAAGAACAATCACAAAGTTACAACTCAACCAGGACAACAAAATACTAACTTTAGGAACTGGTCTATAGTAGCGTTTAACTTTGTTCTTCAAGCTCTTGAGAATTTTGTTCACGGTTTTGCAAAAAGGCTTGAATGAATCAGGTCAAGTATTCAAGTGATGTTTTGATATAAACTTCTTGTTGATACACCTTGATGACATCACTTGAAATGATGTAAGCACTTTAGTTGGTCAAAAAATAAGTGGCCAATGGAAACAGTGCAGTGCAGGTAGAAACAGTGCAGGCTGTCACGTCGCTTCTAGTTGTGTCCAATTGACTTCGTACTGCTATGAGGGAACCACAAAGGTATTAGGTCCTTGTTTGGTTCTCTGTCTCCTGAAGCTATAGCAGTTCACATTTAGCTGGAATCCGTTAACTTGCACTGTAGCCCAATTATGCCAGGTTCCTTATCTGGTCCTTAACAGTAAGTTTATTAGATCATCAAAACATAAGGAAAAGACATTGAAAACCTATCAATTTCCCTCTTTTTGATGATGACAAACTTAAACATTGATAACGTGTATTTAGAGAAAGGAGAACCAGATAAAGTAACAGGAGATCACAAGTTCCCCCTGACTTTATGCCTTCCTTTTTGAAGATTGTAATTTTTATCTATACACTTATTTATTCCTCCCTTTGGCATCATTAAAAAGACACAAGCAGTCAAACAGCATAAAGAAGTCTAGCCGAGCTAACTCATGCCACATATGTGCACAAAACATGATAGAGAAGAGAAGCATAGAATTCAAGCAATGAGATAATAAAAGAGGAAAGATTTTATATAGATAAAAATATATGCCTTTGCTTAAAAAGCAAAGACAAAATTGGACAGTTAAAGACAGGAGCAGTACTATTTCATCCCAACCACATAAAAAAACAGAAAACAATGCATCTGCCAAAAAAAAACTTAAAAGAACATTCCAGAATCTGGTCACTGAAGGGGTACTTAGGGGGCACTAGGAGTAGAGGGCTTGGAGGCTGCAACAAGTGTTTGGAGAACTAGCTATATTCGGGCATTGGCCGACTTTTGCTCATTGAGCAGTTCTGCTTTCAGGTTCTCTACTTGCCCCCTGAGATCAACATTCTCTTTTATCAAACGAGCTACTTCATCATTTAACGCCGGAACACCTTAGGCTTGCTGACCTTCCAGGATAGCATTCCTAGCCTTCAACCGGTGAATCTCCTCAGCTGCACTATTTTGAGCATGAATGAGCTGTGAGACAGTTGATGTACTTCCTACCCCCCCCCCTCTCATTCTTTTCTATGCACTCGCATTCTTCCAACATTGTCTATGAAAAGGTCTGCTTCTTAGTTCCTACCTTGCCTTGCCCCAGCGGCACTTCAAAGAACTTAAACACTCGCGTAAGCAGAAACCCATAAGGAAGGCCATGATTACCATCCTTGAAGGTTGCTACTTTTTGCATGTGTTCAATTATAATAGCAGGCAGGCTTACAGGAGAAAAGCTATCCAGTTGCTCCATCAAAAATAGGTCAGACTTGGAAGTCATGGACCTTCTCTCAGCACGAGGCAATAGAACTTTGTTTACCAATTCGAAAAGCAGTTGATAAATAGGGAGTAATGCCTTCTTGTGGATCTGGTCCCCCTTTTGGTTCGCATTGTCCTTTACCACGGCATTTCGGAAATTATACTGACACACATCCTTCACACTAGACACACCAGCTGTAGGGACTTTAAGAATTTCCCCAAGCAACTTTACATCGAACATGATATCCACTCCATTCACCAAAGCACAAATATGGTCGGTCTCAACGGGAAAGAGGCTACCAAAGAAGCTTTGAACCTTATCCTCATACACCTTAGGTGCATCTACTTGGAATAGATGCCCCTATCGTTGAAACTCAACCATTTCAAGAACTTGTTGCATACCAGCCATCTCAGAGATTGCTGGGTCAAACGTACGACCCAGCAGAACCTTTTGGTGCCTCGGGCGTTCTGAAACAAAACTGCCCTCACTTCTCAGACTCTTCACAGAACCAGGTTCCTGAACAATTTCGGACTTTCGTTTGCCGGACTTCCCACCACTTGATTTCTCTTTTCCCTTGGACTTGAATAACACATCCTCATCAGACATTGAGGACTCACTCACAACATCCTTCAACTTGGAGCTAGGGGTTGAAAGTTTCTCTATTGAAGCAGGCTGCTTCTTTTTCTGGGACCGTCATACCAGTTAACCAGGTTCATCTGGTGTTTCCTCTTCCACTTCTACCACAAGGACCGCCTTATCACTTACGGGCACACTATCTTTCACCAACTTCCTCCTTTGCTTCTTACTACTTTTTCTGCTCTTTTGAAGGGCAGAGTCATAGGCAACCTTAGCTTGCAACCTGGTACTAGGTCGCTTGGTGGAAGACTCAAGAGTGGACACCACCATTTGCTTAACTAGGAACGCATCAAGAGCCAGGTTGTCTAGATCCTCCTCATCGCTGGACCTCATCTCAGGAACTTGAATGTCTAGAGGCGCAACATCAAATGCAGGAGCAGAACTATCCTGGGAATGAGAACCCTAACCTGGGTCCTCCGGAGAGGGATCAGGTTCCTCATGTGAGAGCCTAGAAGTTTCTGCTAGTGAAGCGTCCTCAACAGTCACTATGGCTCCTTCTTCCCCCATACCTTGTACCTCGTTTCTCTGAGTAATTATCTCCTGAAGGACACCGTCAGCAGATACCACAAAGATGGTTACAACATTTTCTTTCTCAATCGGCACTACTGCCACCACGGAATCTGCAGCAACAATGGCGGAACCCTCTGCACCTCAAGGCTTTAACCTTGTTCTCCACTTATTCTTTGTTTAGTGGGAACCTCAGAAGATAGAGTGGATTGATCAGTACTTTGAGGGGTTTCTGAAATGGAGAGAGACGGAGAATCTGGGTTAGGTGTGATTTCAGCAGGGAGAGTAGGAGTGGTTATAAAAGACTCAGAGGGAACGGTGGACTCCATAGGTTTTTCAGTATCAGGGGTGACTGAGGCAGGGACGTCGGAGTTCGTATCAGCCATTGAAAAGATAGAGTGAATGTGCTTTTGGGAAGTTCTAATGGAGGACTTATGGTTTGTGGAGAACAGAGGAGGGTTTTACAAAGAATGGATAATTATGAAGAGAGAGATAGGGACCGGTTCTGAAACGGCGATTGTGCATGGAGAAGTGGAACGTTTCAGAGGGAGAAGGAACTATTTGAAGTGAAGAGACGTGATAGCAGAGTCTGAAAAGGTGAATGACATGGCAGTTGTGTTTTGTACCTTTTTAAGATGTGTATTAAAGAATGTACAGAACTACTAACCTTTGGTACAAGAATCAGGTTCGTGACCAGTTATTTGGAAGTATCAATCCTCTTTTATCATCCATGCACTGCATCTACAACTTCTATACTCATCATGCGTGTTTACCTACAACGGTATTGAAGTGAGTTAGACTTGGACAGAAAACACTTTAGCTAGTTTTATTTGAAGGTGATTTTCATAGCCATATGATGAGGAATCAGGTTCTTAATTTGTCTTTTACAGCCCCAGCTTCACTCTGTTCCTTTCAAAATGTTCCCTACTTAAAGCTTTGGTGAAGATGTCTGCAATTTGGTCTTCTGTGCTACAGAACTTCATACAGATCAACCCTTTCTCCATATTGTCCCTCAGAAAGTGGTGCCTCACATCAATATGCTTGGTCCTTTTTGTGTTGAACTGGATTCTTGGCCATGTTGAGTGCACTGGTGTTATCACATAGAAGGGGCACACTCTCAGTGAATACCCCAAAATCCTCCAGTTGCTGCTTAATCCATTAGAAGTGAGCACAGCAGGATGCTCCAGCTACATATTCTGCTTCAGCTGTTGAAAGAGCCATTGAGTTTTGCTTCCTTGTGCCCAAGAGATGAGGCATGAACCTAGGAAGTGAACCATTCCAGAAGTGCTTTTCTGTCCACGAGATAACCTGCATAGTCTGCATCAGCATAACCAATGAGATTAAAGCTGTCACCTGAGGGATAATAAAGGACTAGGTCCTTTGTTCTTTAAGACATCTCAAAATTCTTTTGGCAGCCTTCAAATGAGATTCCTTGGAATCTGATTGAAACTTGCACATAGCCCCACACTGAAGACAATATCAGGTCTATTGAGTGAGATAGAGAAGAGACCCCAATAATGCCTCTATACATGGTTTGATTCACAGGGGATCCAGTTTTCGTCCATGTCCAGTCGAGTGGCCGTAGCATAGGAGTGTCTATCACCTTTCGTATGCTTCCACTGTCAAACCTACTTCTAAGAGCTCCCTCGATTATTTTTGTCTGACAAATAGAATGTACCCTTTCGTAGGACTGTTTTACTTTGAAGACCCAACGAAGAAGTTCTAGCTCCCCCATCACGCTCATTTCAAACTCACTTCCAATGAGTTTTGCAAATTCTTCACAAAGAGAATCAACTGTTGCCCAAAAAATGATATCATCAACATTGACCTGAACAATGAGCAGGTTCCTTCCCCGTTTCTATAGAAACAAGGTGTTATCAATTTTCCCTCTTTTGAAGCCATTTTCTAAGAGAAACTTTGACAGCCTTTCATACCAAGCTCGAGGAGCCTGCTTCAACCCATACAATGCTTTGTCCAGTTTAAACACATATTCAGGGTGTTCATGACATTCAAACACTGGAGATTGCTACACATAGACTTCTTCCTTGAGAAGTCCATTCAAAAACACACTTTTGACATCCATTTGGAACAAGGTGAATCCCACTTGAGATGCAAAAGTGATTAGAATTCTAATAGCTTCCGTGCGAGCGACCAGAGCAAACGTTTCATCATAATCAATCCCTTCCTCCTGATTGTAGCCTTGAACCACTAGCCTGGCCTTGTTCCTTGTGGTATTTCCATGTTCATCAAGCTTGTTCCTGAATACCCACCTTGTTCCGATATTGGTTCGATCTGAAGGTCCAGGTACCAGGTGCCAGACATTGTTCCTCTCAAACTGATGTAACTCATCTTGCGTGGCAGTAATCCAATCTGCATCTTTCAAGGCTTCCTTGATATTCTTGGGTTTGATTTGGGAGAGAAAGGCTGAGAAGGCAAGTGAATTTTTGGCTTTTGACCTGGTCTGCACTCCGGAATATAGAGGAGTAATTATGTTGTCAAGAGGATGAGAGCTTTTGTGTCTCCAGTTAGATATCCAAGGTTCATTTGTAGAGAATGTGTGTGCATTTAACTGGTTTTCCTGTATTCTTCTCTCAGGTGCTAGTGGAGTCCCCTGGACTGCATCAACCACTCTTTCTTCAGCTTCAGTGGTTGTAATTGAAGTACCTGGTTCCATTGAAGACGAGGCAGTATTGTCTTCACTCAGCTCTTTTACTTGGTTCATCATATCTGCCTTTGCATTTGTCATGTCAATGAAATCACCAAGGACTAGTAAGGGTTCTCCATCTTTATCCTCTTCCGCACTCTTCTCACAAGATGGATAAGACTCATAAAAAATAACATGAACACTTTCCTCAACACATTGAGTCCGTTTATTGTATATCTTATACGCTTTGCTTTGAGAAGAGTAGCCTAGAAATATTCCTTCTTCACTCTTGGCATCAAATTTGCCAAGCTGATCCTTTCCATTATTGAGAACATAGAATTTGCACCCCACTTCTGTCATATTTTGATTTACCGTTATCACCGATTTATCACAACTTACTCATAATATTTCATTTACTCTCTTCTTATCCTCCGACTAATATTTTTATCTATCACTTTATTCTGAAAACTTCAACGAAACGTCCTTTCACTTTTAGCTCCCCTTGCTTCATCTCACTGACTATTCGGGATGCCTACAATTCTCTCTCTCTCTCTCTCTCTCTCTAGGGGCAGGAGTCATACTAAGGTAAATATTTATCCCTTTTAGGGTTCCACTGCCTATCTTCCGAAATTTCTGAATATTTTAGTATTCATATCTGATTGCACTATTCTAGAGTTCACCATCTGGGTGTCTCACAAGGAGAACTATTACCACATTTGTAATATCCTTCAGAAATGTCAGCTAATGCTAACAATCCATCAACTATTTTGGTTACACTAACCCAGCTTGATCCTGTTATTACATCATTCTCTTAAACTATATTTGTCAGCTCCCATAGGGCATAATTGAGATGGGTGTGGTCAATTATATATAACTTTGTTACTATTGAATGTAACTCAGAATGCATGTATTTCTCTTCCTGAATTGTAAATACCGAACCTTCATTAATCGGCAGCCTTGTACTCTTCTTCATCTTGCTTCTTTTGCTTGTTGAAACTTGTATTTATCTTTTGAATCTCTCATTCTTAGGTGAGTCAGCTTGGGTTTCCTTCCATTCAGCAACTCATAAGAGGTTTTGTTCAGGAGTGATCTGATCATGCACATGTTCACCGAGTAGCAAGCAGTGTTGACTGCTTCAGCCCAGAAGTTCTTTGCAATTCCACTGTCGATTAGCATTGTTCTTGCCATTTCTTCAAGAGTTTTGTTCTTCCTTCCCACTACTCCATTTTGCTGGGGGGTTCTGGGAGCTGAGAAGTTGTGAGTGATGCCATTTTCGTTGCATAGCTCATCAAATGTGGCATTGTCAAATTCTGTTCCATGATCTGATCTAATGCATGCGACTCTAGAGTCCATCTTCACCTGGATTTTCTTCACAAAGGCCACAAACACTTCAAAGGTTTCATCTTTGGTTCTAAGAAATAGAGTCCATGTGAATCTGGAGAGTCATCTACAATCGCAAAAATGTATCTTTTTCCTCCCCTGCTTTGCACTCTCATAGGACCACATAGGTCCATATGCAGAAGCTCGAGTGGCTTTGAGGTGCTCACATCCCTTTTAGACTTAAAGGAGGACTTCACATGTTTTCCTCTAGCATAGGCATCACAAACTTTTTGTACCTTGAACTTTGACATGGGCAGACCAAGGACCAGGTCCTTCTGAATTAGTTTGTTCAGAAGAGAGAAGCTTGCGTGCCCCAATCTTCTGTGCCAGAGTTCAGCATCATCATCAACAGCTTTCAGACAACTCAGATCACCGCTTTGTAAGGACTCAAAATCAGCAACATAATTATTCTTGTATCTCTTGGCCACAAGTACCACTTCACCAGTTACCAGATTAGTAACTGTACATATCTTGGACAAGAATTCCACCTTGTTTCCTTTATCACAGATCTGAGAGACACTCAAGAGACTGTACTTAAGACCATTGACATAGACACATTTTCAATAGAATAAGTGAGTGACTTCCCGACTTTTTCAACTCCAAGAATGTATCCCTTTTTCTCATTGCCAAAGGATACACTCCCTCCTTGCAGGGCTTTTAGTGAAAGAAAGTCCATGGTGTTCCCACTCATGTGCTTTGAACATCCACTATCCATGAACCATTGTTGACCGCTTCCTTTCACTGTTCCCTACACAAGAAGATCAAGAGTTAGTTTTAGGAACCCAAGCAAGTTTGGGTCCCTTGCAGTAGGCAAGAGGATGAATAAGAGCTTTGTTAGTCCATGCAGGTAATATGTGTTTTTGTGAGTGGAACCTGGTCCCCTTTTAGTAGTTACATTTTCAGCAACCATTCCATTTTTCTGAGTGAACTGGACCCTGGCTTCACAATTTTCCTTGAAATGTCCATTGTTCCCACAGTGGGTCCACAGCCAGTTTTCGGGTACAGTCACATATTTGCTATGTGGGTTGTAAGGGGTTTTCTCCCTTTGGAACCCTATTCCCTGCCTGTTTCTACCATTATTAGTGTACATGGCAGTGATAGCTTCTGAGGACCAGGTCCATTTTAGGGCCTTTTTAAGGTTATTTTTTACTCTTTCCAGTTCAGTTTGGAGGTGCTCGTTTTTCTCAATTTCTACACACTTCCTAGTTCTCACATCTTTCAACTCGTTTTCAAGCCTGATGTGTTCCTCATTAGCTATCTCTTTTCCTTTCCTAGTATTTCCAGGTCTAGATTTAGTTCCTAGTCTCTCCATTGTTTCCCTCAGGTCTGCACTTTCTACCAAGAGATCATCTCTTTCATGCTCTAAGTTGGCAATCCGTTTGGTCAAGACATCTTCTTCTTTCTTCAACTCACAAATGGTTTCCTTCAGATCCACTACACACGATATCAGATCATCTTTGGTTCTATCAGCTTCCCCTAGTTCTAAGATCAAGTCATCCTTATCGTCCACAAGGTTATGGTAGGCATCAATCAATACATTAGCTAAAGACATAAGTTTCTTAGAAGAGTAGGATTTCAAATTTCTCTGAACATCCCTGAAATTTACCTCTTTTATGTCATCGTGTTCATCATCATCTAATTGGGCCATCAAAGCAAGAGTTGAGTCATATTCATTTTCCTCGCTTTCAACTGCCATCATGGAACTATCACTAGCATCAGTTTCATCATCAGACTCACTTGAGGACTCCCCCCATGCTGCAAGAGCTTGTTTCACCATATTGTCAGCAGATCTCTTTCTTTTAAAGTCCTTTAGAGGAACCAGGTTCCTCTTAGTTGCTTTCTCAAGGTTGTACTTGGAGTATTCTTGTTTCAGGAGAGGACGGTCTTTGATGTAGTGCCCAGGCTCTCCACACTTATGACGGAGATCGTAGGATTTTGGTTTGCTATAGCTGCCCCTTTTTAGCATTTCTCCATTTCTTCTGACCATCTTTTGAAATCTTTTAGTCAAGTAAGCCATGTCACTGTCCTCCTCACTTGAGTCATTGCTATTAGCTTTGAGTACTAGGTTCTTTTCTTTCTTTGGTTATCTTCTTTCACTGTCTATCTTCCTCTTCATCTCGTAGGTCTTCAAATTTCCAACCAGCTCTTCTATGGTCAGCTCCTGCAAGTCCTTTGCTTCAGTAATAGCATTCACCTTACTTTCCCAAGAGCTAGGCAGAATACTGAGGATTTTTCTCACTATCCTGTTCCTGGGAATGGTTTCACCAAGTGAGTGTAACTCATTTATGATGGAAGTGAATCTTGTGTACATATCTTGAATAGATTCATCATCCTTCATCCTGAAGAGTTCATACTCGGTAGTGACCATATCGATCTTAGATTGTTTTACTTGGTAGTTCCCTCATGAGCTGTTTGCAAGGCTTCCCTCCGTAGCAGTGTTAGAGGCGGAGATTCTACTGTATTCATCAGGTCCTATTCCACATACCAAAATTTTCTTGGCACGAAAATTCTTCTCCACAGCTTTCCTGTCTGTGTCGGTGTACTCTTTATTGGTTTTTGGCGTTGAGAATGGAAGTTCTTCAAGTACCTTTTTTGGGACATAAGGACCGTCACATATGACATCCCATAACTCAGAATCCTCAGCCATGATAAAGTCATGCATTCTTGTCTTCCACCACCCATATTATTGTCCATTGAACCTGGGTGGTCTGTATGTTGATTGACCTTCTTCAAAATTTGGTGGAGCAGCCATAAGGATCCTTCCTAGGTGTTAGCCTGATAGGAGGAACCTGCTCTGATACCAATTGTTAGTTTATTTGAGTCCACCAAACAATAGAGTACCTGGTCCTCTATGAGGTTGCACTGAGAATGCTAATGAAACAGTAAGTAAATCAGACACGGGATTTTTACGTGGAAAAATCCCAACTCAAGGGGACAAAAACCACGACCTACACCTGTAGGCTTTTAACTTCACTAACTTGTAAACACCTATTACAAGCCACTTTGTAATTACTCCATTACAAAGAATTCAACTCAACTAACTTGTGATACTCCTACCACAAGCCACTTTGTCACTCTCTAGTTACAAAGACTTTAACTTATGACTAAACCTAGTCACAACATAAACTCAAAGAGTTTACGGATTTTACAAGAGGGTTCCTAATCAACGCTTCTGGATAAGCAGTTTAGGAAATACAATAATAACAATCATAAAGTTACAACTCAACTAGGACAACAAAATACTAACTTTAGGAACTGGTCCGTAGTAGCGTTTAACTTTAGGAACTGGTCCGTAAGGCTTGAATGAATCAGGTCAAGTATTCAAGTGATGTTTTGATATAAACTCCTTGTTGATGCACCTTGATGACATCACTTGAAATGATGTAAGCACTTTAGTTGCTCAAAAATTAAGTGGACACTGGAAACAATGTAGTGCAGGCAGAAACAGTGCAGGTAGTCACGTCGCTTCCAGCTGTGTCCAATTGACTTCGTACTGCTATAAGGGAAACACAAAGGTATTAGGTCCTTGTTTGGTTCTCTGTCTCCTGAAGCTATAGTAGTTCACATTTAGCTGGAATCTGTTAACTTGCAGTGTAACCCAAGTGTGTCAGGTTCCTTATCTAGTCCTTGACAGTAAGTTTGTTAGATCATCAAAACATAAGGCAAAGACATTGAAAACCTATCATCTACTACTTATGTCCCCGGAAACTATGACCTTCTCATTGGTGGCAGCCCTTCTAAAACGAACAAAACCAAGGAAGCCGATATCGGTCCTCCTACCACGAACACAATCATACCCTCTCAGCTAAACTCTGAGACGGATCTTCAAATATAAAAAGAACCTATTAACCCCAAAAATGACAGAAATTGGCCTGTCAGCAGATATCTTTCATCCATTCGCCCTGCTAGTATTCTTGTTGTGAAGGAAGAGTGTGAGTGGAAAAATATTGAGATCTTAGTCCCCAATGAATTGGAAAGGGTAACATTTAGCAAACTGGAGTTCATGTACATTTATACATACCCTTTTACTTTAAGAATGAGCCAAAAAATTAATCTCGTTATTTAGAGTTTTGCCACCACTACCAAATCTGCTGGGCTCAAGTGAGCCCGTCAATATAGCGTATTGTAGCTTGCCTTTGGGTATTGTATTCCCGATCCGGAGAAACCTTCACTCTTGACCATTTAAACAACCTCTACTCTCCAAAATATTTTTGTGGAGGCGTGATCAAACTCAGCAAATACGGCCACTATGACATTGTTACTATTGTTGATGATGATAATGACCGTGGTTAGATGGAACGGTTCATTGTCATTGCTACCAGGGACACTCTTCCAGCTACAACACCTTCTATCCCTGAATCTATGAACTTTGCTCGTAATCTTTTTAGATTTTTTTTCTCTATTGCATTAAAGAAAATTCCCTCCTTTGCTACATCTGAAAAAACATCTGATGTACCTCTGATGTTCCTTTACCTCCCACTTCAGCATCAAGTGCAACACCATCTGCTCCTGCTTTACCACCGACCCCAACCGAATAAATAGAAAATGTTCGTTCTCCTCGGTCATCCGAGCATGGGAATATTTAAAACATTTTCCCAACACCCATTCAAAACCCTGATGCTAAACGTAGCGTTACTCTTTCGGTTTCAGATGAGTTCCACTTACTCTCCAAGAAGGCCGGAGTTTTCTAATTATTTGAAGCCTTTGGCTTTGAACAAAGACCAACGAAAGATGGAAACTCTTTGTCACGCCCCAACCTTGGGAGGCACGACCGGCGCTCAATCGAGTGAACCTGACTGAGCAAGCCTTTTGGACACTTTCTACCCAACTCACTATGATCGAGAAACCATGCTTTCATTTAATTAGACAGTAGGAAAGGTTGTACATATACCATTTCTAGTTCATTTTACATTACAACCCTTGAACCATAGTTATGTTTCCAAAATTTAATACAGTTACAGTTTAAAAGAATAAGAGTTTAGAATTACAACACAGTCCAGTGACTCATCCAACACCCGTACATAACCCACACAAACGTCTACAGAGCCTCTTAAGATACAAAAGACAGTTATGATAATGCTGGAAACAAGGCCCCGGCTATACCTCAAAAAGTGGTTATTTATAACAAAAGATATACTGCATGACCCCTGGAAAAAAAAGGGGGCTCACCAAGGTTGCTGAGAGGAGGATGCACCGCTATCTACGATCTGCACTGTCTACTATAGAACCACCTACATCCATTCAAAGATGTAGCACCCCCGGAAAAAGGGACATTAGTACCGTGGAATAGTACTAGTATGTATAACTAAACACCATCTCATTAGAAAGAACAACCATACAAGAATAAAGAAATCATAAGGATCAACAAAAGCTTTAAGGAATCACCACATCATCAAATAAGGGATCACATAGCTTTCACACAATTTCCATAGCTTTAGGTTGGGACATTTAATACTGTTATATCATCATTCACAATACCACCGCTTTCTTGCGCAGAGTCCGATCACGACCCGATCGGCTAGGTTGCCTCATTTGAGACATGTACCTCACTCATAATTTCATTCTCACTTTCCGGTTTCAATGTCAGCACAATACCACCATGTGTGCGGCACGACGTCCGATCACGGCCCGATCGGCTAGGTCGTCTTACCAAGACGTTTTTCATTTTCCATCAATCATCTCATTTCAATCTTTATTTCACATATATCAGTTCATCGGCACTTGGGGCCACAATTATCACATCATACTTGGCACTAGGCCACAATTCATAACTCAAACTCTTTTCCCCCACATTTCACATCATTTCCACTTTCAACATTAACCTTGCAATTTAAGATAATAGGCACATACTAGAGCAATGCAAGTTGTAAGCATAGAGAGAATTTCACATAGTTTGGCATAACAATCTCAATTTAAACTTGACTTGAAATCTAGGCATTTTAGCACATGGTTCACATTCTTCACACATCCTTAATTTACCAAAAATAGCATATTGAAAACATTGAGACACACCTTTCAAATATATTTTTGCAACACCAATTCATTTGAAATAGCAAGCACTACATCAATCAAATTTTGGAACTTACAATATTTGCATGGACACCAAGGGAGCTCAATTTCTAAGAAGAGGGGGTTTTAGCCATACATGCCTAAAATTTGCCCCTTAATAATACTACGGCGTCCATCACACTAAAAAACTTCAATCTACAATAATGTAACACATTTACAACTATATTAGTAAGATTTCTACACTTTAAGTCATTTAGACTTTTTATCAAATATCTAATTTTCATATCTTTCCACAACCTCCTTCAATGGAATTTCACCACCTAACAACCACCTTCCATACTAATGATTCACCTTACCATTGTCTCTAGGCCATCCACAACTTCCATTAGTACATGCATGCCCAACAATTCACACCCAAACCATCAATCTCCTTAATTAACCCATTTGACAATCTTTACAACATCAACACAACCTAGGTTAGGCACTTATGACTTCCAATCACCATCCCATAAGTCCTAACATATATTTCATACATAAATAATCACCATAGAGTAGTTAGAGATGATAGACATACCTCTTGTAGTAAGAATCTTGAGAATCCCCACTTGTAGTATTCTTGACCAATTTAGGGATTTGAATGGAAATCTATGGATTTTCAAGATTAATCCTTGTTAATATAAGTGTTTAGGAGTAGTAATCAACTCGAAATACTCCAAAAACATTACCTTGGTTCATGGGATGGATGTATGGAACAGATTCCCCTTGATAGAGCAAGCCCTAGCTCAAAAAATGACTTAGAGACTCTCCATACCCGATCTTGGGGGTATTTATAGGGCTTCTACGTGCGCGTCCGCGCTCGGGCCGCGCTTGGGAGGCAGAAACTTTCAAATATGCACGGCCGCGCACCAGTCGCGCACCGGCCGTGCATATGACACAGGTCCAGTAAAATGGCCATAACTTTCTGTATGCATATCCAAATGAGGAACATTTTGATGCGTTGCAATCTACACTAAAGGGCTTTAATTTGATAGGTTTTTCACCACATAACTCTTTATATATATATATATATGCTCGTCAAAAGTTTGGTCTTCTACGTACTCATTTGAAATTTTCAGTCTATCATGTAATTTTCCAACTTGGCTTAGACTTAGGCCTCTCCTTAGACCACAAATCACTTATAATATGACTTATACACTTATTTTTATATCTAATTGATATCCATTATATCATTAATCCTCGTTTGCACACAAAATAAAATAATTAACCTACCTTGGCACCACGGAATCTTAAATTACTTAGAAAAATTTTCCGGGGCTATACACTCTTTCTGTCGAATGCATGATTAACAACAGCATGCATTTTTCTGCTGAGCTACCAACTTTACTTCTTTCTTCCCTTTGCTCTTACTAGACATTATCCTTATAACTGTGATTTTTAAATTCTCAGGTTAACCTCCATGCTTCTAAGGTCTTGCAAAAGATGATTCAACCTAAAACGGAACTTGCCATTGAACGGTATTGAATCACTGCTGAGCGAGATCAACTTGTTGAGTGTCTTTCGGCTTTAGAGGCAAGAATTACTCAAATTAGTGAGTTTAAATCCCAGTTAGAGCAATCTAAGCTAGAAAAATAGCTCACAACTGAGAGGCTGCTCAACTGCACAAAGAACTTGAAGAGTTGAAGGTCAAGTGGGTTGAGCTTCAGGATGCTGTAACTGTTGTAGCCGAACGCGAGCCTGCTTTCTTGGAGAAAATCAATAACTTGGAAGCAAGCTAAAGTTCCAAAACCAAGAAGGTTGTTGCTGCAGAGGAAAAGAGATCTAGGTTGGATGAAAGGCTCAAAAAGGTTATGGAGCATAACCGCGAACACGCAAGAACAAATACTAACCTTTTCCAGACATATGACATGGTGAGGGCTGAAAATGAATAGTTGCAATTCAAAATCAAGAAGCTTCGAGCCAAAATCCAAGATCAAGAAGAATTGTTCAACCTTGAAAAGACTTATGCAAAATATCACATGAGAAGGAAAACTTTGGAGGAGGCCAAAGAAGGCATTGCAAACATAGATGGTTGCATCACTGAGGCTCGTGAATTGGAGACAACTGCCTTCTATAACATTCCTGCTCGGTCCACTACTTCAAGCTCTTCAAATATAAGTTTGGAGTCTTCAGAAACAGAAGAGAAAGTTGAAGAAGAAGATAAGGATGACGTACTAGACCGGGTATGGAATAACCTTCATCTACAAAAGAGGCAGAAGATACTTCTCTTCCTTCGGACTCTGCAGGCAAAACCAATTGATGTACATATTTTTTCCCTTTGTAACTATGCTGAAACTTCTCAATGAGTGAATATTTTATGAAATGAATGACATCTTTTGCTTAATTACCGTGCAAATATATTCTTTATATTCGATAAAGCTCTGGAATTTTTTACATCTGATAACTTTAATTCCCGGCATTCATACTTCCGGTGCCTACCTTTTAAATATGAGGATTTCATAAGTGAGGGTCATTATGTTTACAGTGCTTTTGAATAGGAGGTCTCTATTCATTCCTGTACAAGTATTTGAAGTTTAATTAACTTTCAAATGAGATCTTAATATATCACTTGGACAAGAAATAAGATTAAAAAAAAGGACTTCGATTTATTTCTTCCATTTTTAATAGTACATTTACATAATTATTTATTTCTTAAGTAAATAAAGTTTTCAATACATGTGGCTAACTTGTACTACTTATTTCTTCGGGGCTAATCAAACAGTCCTAAGTCCTAATAAGATTCATTTTCCGATTCTAATGGTCCCTAGTCTTCATGTCACTTTTAGTGATCTAATATATGATAGCCCCCTATTCGGATGCTAAGTATGAGAATTGGAACACTGGAGTTCTTGCTATCGCTGATGATCCTTTTCTGTAGTATGCTTTACGTTGCTACCTCGTTAAAAACCTTGCCAGAAAAATTTAATTGGGACAAAAACTGGACGAAGGAAAAAAGAGTGCAGCACATACTTTCAATATTGATTAGGATCTTCAATAATAATACCTTTTTTATATGAGTCGCGTTCTAATTGCTTGGTAATTTTACTCCACCTTGAATTTCCAATTAATATGAACCTTTACTAGTTATAGCAAAAATCTGGTAAGGTCCTTCCCACGTCAGTCCTAGCTTCCCAGCATTAACCTCTCGTGTACTTTGAGTCACCTTCTGAAAAACTAAATCTCTGACTTTGAAATATCAATGATTTACTCTGCGGTTATAATATCTTTCCATCATTTGCTTTTGTGCCACATCCTCATATATGTTAAATTTTGACACTCTTCAAGCAAATATAGCTTAATCTGCATTCCTTCATTATTTGCCTCCTTGTTTACCCGGGAATACCATATGGTCGATTTCCTAATCTCCACTGGAATCAAAGCTTCCAGACCGTACATAAGTGAAAAGGTTGTTTCTCCCGTGATTGACTTCACCGTTATTCGATATGCCCATAGCACTCCCGCTAGCTCTTCTAGCCAATTGCCTTTAACATCCTCTAATTTCTTTTTGATGTTCTGAATTATCACCTTGTTGGTTGACTCCAGTTGTCCATTAGCACTTGGGTGATATGGAGAAGATGTAATCTTTTTAATATCCAATCCTTCTAGAAACTTTGTGACTTAGGAACCTATAAATTATGGCCTATTGTCACAAGCAATTTCTTTTGGTACTCCTAACCGACAAATCATATGATTGTAAATGAAATCAATCACTTCTCACTCTCCAATCTTTATGTAAGCACTTGTTTCAACCCATTGATTGAAATAGTAAGTTAAAATAAAAAGGATTCTTACCTGCCCAGGCCCTTGAGGCAAAGGACCAACTATGGCCATTCCCCATTTCGTGAATGGCCATAGTGACACCACTGAATGCAGAAGCTATGCCGGATGATGCACTAATTGCACATACCATTGACACGTATTATGTTTTTGTACAAATGCCTTCACGTCCTGCTCCATCCGAGGCCAATAGTAACTAGTCATTATCAATTAAAGAACCAACGAGTCGCACCAGAATGATTTCCGCAAACTCCCTCATAAACTTCTCTAATCACATAATCAGCCTCCAATTTCTCTAAACACCAAGTCAATGGTCTTTGAAAAGACATTCGATATAATTGATAATCAATAAGACAATAACGAGTAGCTTTAGTTCGTAGCGACCGGGAAGCTTTAGGATCTTCAGGCAATTTTCCATGACTTAAATACTTTACGGTAAAGGGTCAATATTGTCCTTATACTATCGAATATTGTTTAAAATTTTCCTTCGTTATACTATTTGGACAATTGTGACCCTACCGTTATACTTTTGTTCAGATCTACCCTTAATTCAGTTGGTTGGCCACGTGTCACTCTCAAATTTAATTGGCCTATTTCCAATTTAAAATACCCGATTCTTCTCTTATCTGACCCACTATCCGACCCTAACCCCCTCCCCTCCCCACCTAACATAACTCCACTAAATACAAGCAGGTTCTGACGTTGTTCCAAAGCAATCACTAAAATAAATTTTTCGCGTTGTTCCTAGCAATTATTGTTTGAAGTCATCTTTTTTGTAAGTAGAAGTTAGAACAAGTTAATGAAAATGAGATTAAGTTGAGATGACAATTGAATAGAAAGTTCATCACGTGATTGTGCTTCCTTTTTAGCTAAAGTTTGAATCAAATTGTTGCACAGTGGTCGAAAAGATTTCTATTAACACGAGTAGATTTCTAAAGGTCATCGAAAAAGATTTTTATTAACACGAGCAGATATATAAAGGTCACTAAAAATCCAAAAATAATGAGCAGATCCGAGGAATTTCAGTGGGATCTGGCAAGGATCCATTATCTGACTAAGTTCAAAAAGTTCTGGAACCTCCTAAGTTATTAGATCTAACAAACTGCAAAGAAGAAAGAGAAAATGACTAGAAAAAAATGTAGGAGGAGGGGGGTGAGGCAGTGGTTTTTGGCGATTTATGGTCAAGATCTATAATGGATCTTGCTGGTTTTTTTGGTGGTTGAAAAATAAAGAAGGAAAATAGTGAGAGAGAGTAAAGGTAGACGGTGGTAGTGGCCTTGTGATTTTTCTGCCGACTTTTGCCAGTTCCGTTTGCTAGTTTGGTGGAATGAGGTTGTTTTCTTGATGAAGAAACATGAAGAATAAGGGAGATAAAGAGGGGGGCGTTACAGTGGAGGTTAGTACTGCCTGGAGGATTTTTCCGGTGAGCTACCATTTTGGTAGTTCGGGGGTGAAGTGAGGTAAGAGAAGAGAAGAGAAGAGGGAAGAGAGGTGAGAGAGTGGGGCTGGGGTCATGTCTGGTGGGTTATTTTGGAGGTGGAGGGGTTTAGGGTCGGGTAACGGGGCGGATAAGAGATGAACCAGGTATATTAAGTTGGAAATATGCCAATTGAATTTTAGAGTGACATGTGGTCAGCCGTCTAAATTAGGGTTAGATCCGAACAAAAGTATAACAATAGGGACACAATTAACCAAATTGTATAACAAAGGACAATTTTGAACGATATTTGATAGTACAGGCAACATTGACCCTTTACCGAATACTCTATAAACTCATTTCTCCAATACCAAATCAAGTTGGTTGAGTTCACTTCGCGATACCCATCCACGTCTAGTATCGAGTGCAATAGTTGAAAACTGCACAAAAATTAGCCCGTTTCATTTCTGTAGATGACCCTGAATTGGCCAATCCATCTGCTCCATGTTCTCTTCCCTCGGGATATGAATTATCAACCACTCCCTGAATCGGGAAAGTAAAACTTGAACTTTATTCGAGTACTACTGCGTGGGATCTTCTTTGGTGTCAAAGACCATATATATGATTTACTTCCAGCTGGGAGTCGCATTTTACTTCAATCACCTCGAAGGCAAGTCCTCGGGCTAATTCAAGTCTTGCAACCAAAGCCTCATACTCGACTTCATTGTTAGTCAAATGAACAATTATAATGGCCTGTCTCCGGATCTCTCCGGAAGGAGTAATTAATACTACCCCGAGACCAGAACCTTTTATATTGGAGACTCCATTTGTAAACAAAGTCCATACATCATAACTAGTTTTTGATACTAGAGCTACTTCATTAGCAGTTAAATGCATCATACCGGGACTAAAATTAGCCACAAAGTCAGCCAAAACGTGTGGCATAATTATAGTCTAGGGTTTATACTCGATGTCGAATTCACTAACTTTGATCGCTCATTTAGCCAACCGACACGATAGTTCAGGCTTATGAAGGATGCTCCTCAACGGAAAAGTCGTCACAATGGCTGTGGGATGACACTAAAAGTAAGGTCTAAGCTTTCGAGAGGCGACTACGTGAGCTAGAGCAAACTTTTCCAGGTGCAAATAACGTGTCTTCATTCTGGATAAAACTTTACTAACATAATAAACAGGAAATTGTGTACCTTCCTCCTCCCGGATCAGAACTGCACTCACCGCAACTTCAGAAACCGCTAAATAGATTAATAATTGCTCACCCTTCTTTGGTTTTGACAATAATTAAGGACTAGACAAGTACCTTTTAGGTCTTTCAACTATTTTTGGCATCTCGGAATCCACGAAAAATCATTCTTCTTTTTAAAGAGTGAAAAGAAATGATGGCATTTCTCCGAAGATCTCGATGTGAATCAACTAAGGGCCGCCAACCGGCCAATCAACCTTTGCACTTCCTTTACACTTGTTAATTCTTCAGGGATACCTTCTATGACCTTAATTTTTTTGGGATTCGTTTCAACTCCTCGTTGTGAAACCAGGAAGCCAAGAAACTTCCCGTAACCATCTCCAAAAGCGTATTTTTCAGGATTGAGCTTTATGTTGTATTTTCTCATAATATCAAATGCTTCTTGTAGATGAGCCAAATGATCCCTTGCATTAAGAGACTTAACCAACATATCATCTATATAAACTTTCATAGTTTTACCAATTTGTCGCTGGAACATTTTATTAACGAGCCTTTGATAAGTGGCTCCGACATTCCTAAGCCAAAAAGGCATCACATTATAGCAATATGTGCCAAAATTTGTGATAAACGAGTTTTTTTTAATCTTTCGGGTGCATCGTAATACCCGGAATACGCATCAAGAAAACTCATCAATTCATGCCCGGTTGTCGCATCGATCACTTAGTGGATGTCTGGAAACGGAAAGGAATCCTTAGGGCATGCCTTATTTAAATCATTATTAATTATACACATCCAAAATTTATTATTCTTTTTAGGAACAACCACTATGTTCGCTAACCAATCAAGATAATTTACCTCTCGAATTGAACCTATATTCATTAATCGGGTTACCTCTTCTTTGACAAACCTATTCCTGACCTCAGTTATCATCCGTTTCTTTTGCTTTACTAGAGGGAAGTTAGGGTACGAACTTAATTTGTGGACAACTACTTCCAATGGAATACCTATCATATATGAATTAGACCATGCAAAAAAATCAAGATTAATTTTAAGAAAATCAATAAGATTAAGTCTTAGTTCGGGGCTCAATCCCGTTCCAAAATGGAACTTCCTTTCCAAGAATTTTGTGAACAAATAAACTTATTCGAGCTCCGCGCGGTTGACATCATTGCCTCTATTTCTTCCGGTACCTAAAAAGACCTAGGTACCTTATAAAATTCCGATGACTCCTCTTCCCCATAAACTTCAACAAGAATGGAAGCAGGCACCCGTTCCTTAAGTTGCTATTTTCTCGTTCCTTCCGCCTTGCTGTAGGACAAGGTAACTTCATTCGTTTTCCTCGAAGCTGGTTGGTCGTCTCTAATTTGTTTGATCCTATCCGGTGTGGGGAACCTCATCAGTTGATGGTAAGTCGATGTCACAACCTTCATTTCATGAATCCATGGCCTTCCAAGGAACACGTTGTATCCCATATCACCATCCACCACCTCGAACAAAGTATTCTTCATCATGCCTTCTGCATGTGTGGGCAATAGAATCTCCCCTCGAGTTGTTACACTTATTAGGTTAAAGCCGGCCAGGAGCTTTGTTGCCGAACTATATTTCCAGTTAACTTTGCTTATTCCAGAACCCTCAACTAGATTATATTGTCTGAACTACCTGGATCAACCAACACACAATTAATTTCAAAATATAAAATAATAAGTAATATAACTAGAGCATTGATGTTCGGCTGTAATTTCATATTTTAGTACATTATTTACCTTACATTTTATGCGTTTTAATGCTAAACTATATTTTATTTGCGTGTAATGGACTCTATTTTATGTGTAGGTACATTGGAGATGAAATTAGAGTAAAAGGAATATTTAAGGTATAAAACATGCTCGAAAACAGTAGGAAAGAAGAAAGAAAGAATTGAGTAACGGAAAAATGAAGCACCAGGCGAAGCACGCCCGGAAACTCGCGTTAGAGCTGGCGAGGCGAGCCTCTGAGCTCGCGTGGGAGAAGGCGATGCGAGGGGTAAGGCAAGGATGAGCGCGCTTAATGGCTTGCGTCGCACAGTCTGAGGCGAGATGCATCCCGCGTTTTACCTCGCGAGGCACGGTTCATAGCGAGCCTGACCCGGATTTTGAAGGCTTATTTTGTCTCCTTGCTGGACTTGGACTGGGGTTATGTCGTTTAGGTCTTTTCCTACACATAAAAATAGACATTAAACACCAATTTTGGAATGGGGATTCGACCTATGGAGGCAAGAACACACTAGGAGCAAGGCAGAGAATTCTTCTACGAGTTTTTCACTTCCTTCTTCCTATTTCTATTATTGGTTATGAATTCTAGTATTGTAGTTATGCATACTATTACGAATAGCTAATTTGTTATCTAGTTTTTGGATGGAACCCATTGGAGGATGATTTTCCTGTTACCTTAATATACATTTGCTGTAGTTTTTTCTCTATTTGTTCAACTACGTTTATATTGTGGTTGGTTGAAGAGATCTCAATCGACTGTGCATATTTAGTGTGTATTACTGGGAAGATAGTGCATATTTAGGTAGTTATTGAACAACATCACTCCTAACATATATGAGGGATCAATACGAAGAGTTTAAAGGTGGGATTAGAAATAACGAAATCTTGGTGTGATCGGAGTGAGCCGTAACTTAGTGTCAGCTAACGTAATTCGAAAGAATATATCTAGTAATTTTTGGTAGTTACTCGGGAGAGAATTACGACACTCAGAGGGAAGTTATGTTCCAGCATAATATGCATGAAGTTCATACACAGGTGCACCAATCTCCAGTATATTTTGCTGGAACTTTTCGTGTTGAAGCAAAATAGTGGCTATTTTTTAAATAACTTTGCAAACACTGGCTATTTTTCAATTACCAGTCTGAAAACTGGCTAGCCCGTGCTATTTTTACATCATAAAGAGATGTTGGGAAAGAAGACAAAATAGAAAATAAGAATTGCTAAAAAAGAGAACACGCATAATAGAAGTTTGTTGTTTTAGCAGATATTTGAATTTGTGACCTCAGCTGCATTTTGAACTCTCTTGGCCACCGGTCTGCAAGCCTAGCTTGTGTTAAGCGGGTTTAGGTACCATTATATTTAAGTATTTCATATTTTTCCAATAAAATTCACAGGTAAAAATAATTAATTTTTTAGAGGAAGAGGGTTCACTCCCCTTCCTCCTATAAGGTGGGTCGCCCCTGCTTGTGGTTGATGCCATGTTGTTATACATGATCATGACATTCTAGACTAGAGAGGCCACAAATTCAGATCCACCTTGTAAAGTAAATAATAATAGATCCGTTATCATTTCATAGTGCATTCCCAGCTAATTAATTTGGTAAAACTGTTTCATTTGGTGCAGCTAGCTCACCACCAAAACCACTAGATGAAATTTTGATAAAAGTCATTCTATGGGTTACCTACTGCCTACTGGTACCCCCTGAATCTCAACTCATCTTGAAAATTCGGTTGCTTGTCAATCCTGTGTGCTCCCAATACTACTCTCAAAGGGGGACGATAGATGATAAATTGCTGTCACTTATCAATTCTTGTACCAAAAACTGCCCTACTCCAAGATCATTCATGGACAATTTGATAACAAAATTTGAAACAACACATTGTTACATAGGTCCTGTGACAGTTGATAGTCAACTGCACAGCACAGAAGAATCGGATGCGTTACAAAAAGTTATAAAAAAAAAAATTAAAAAAAAATAAGAAAAGGATATGAGAAGAGACGGGGAAAATAGAAAGTTGAGAAGGACAAGCACACAGGAATGACAGCACAATTTGGACCACCGCCTACAAAAAGTTTCCCAATTTCTTCAAACCAAATTTATTTTCTTGATAATTGTGGTTTATGAGTCCAGCCTGATCACACATTAACCATTTCAGCGGGTACCTACTACCTCATACACACACGTACCATGGAGCTCTGTGTGTCAAGGTTTAAAGAACAGAAAAAATCACCTAACGATTTAATTTCTTCAAACCATATTTCGTAACACCAAAAAATCAAAAGTGACCTAATATATAACTGGTAATTGAAAAATATGCCACAAATTCGATTCAAAAGTAATAGAAATTTAGCCACTTTTTCATGTAAAGATATAATCTAAACAAAAACACCCTTAAAAATTCGAAAACATTCCAACATAATATGCTGGAGTTTAGATTTTTTATATACTAGATTCTAGCATAATGTGGTGGAGTTCCAACATAATATGCTGGAAGTGTATACGCAGAAACTCCATAATCCAGTATATGATGCTGTCACTTTTTGTGTTTTAGCTAAAATAGTAACTAATTTTTAATGACTTTGTAAATGCGGAATATTTTTCGATTACCCGTGTGAAAATGGCTAGCCAATGCTATTTTCACAACTAAACTTGCTTGTTAGCTTGCATTACGTGGCCCAATTTGAGTTGTCCAATGCCCCAGAAGAAAGGAGAGACGGGCTAAAACTCATCACTCACGTGCATGCAGTGAGTTGCACTAAATGCATGAAAGAGAAAGAGAAAATAAGATAGAGGAGAGAGAGAGAGGGGGCCCCAAAGTTTCCTGACAAAGCTGATCATGATATACCAGCAAGAGAAATAGAAAAGAAATCACCATAATCTAGCCAACCAAAGAAGAAAATGAAAGCTACACTGCACCTTACAAGAAAAAGAATTGTGCAAGGGAACATGGTAAAAAGTCTCCCTTCTAACACCACCTTTTCCTCTTAACTCTTTTAATCATCTAAGCCCCTCGCGTCCCCCCCTCTCTCTCTCTCTCTCTTTACATCTTCATATGTAAAGGTGTTTGTCTGCCTCACTCCATATGCTTAACTGAGCACTTCTATGTTTCAAATGCTCAGTGGATGAACCAGTAAAAAATCATGTATGAAATTTAAGTAGCATAGACTGCTAATGAGTTGATATGCAAAGTTATCAACCATCCATTTCCCTTTTTCCTAATCATATTTCTCTAGTTTTCAGATTCATTTTTTCAGCCTAGAAATTTCAGGTCCTTTAGTTGCTAGCTCAATCATGTATAGTTTTCCGTATTTTTTCAGGATACAGTAAAGATGGAAGCAGCTGCTCTTTTCAAAGTTGTTGAAGCAGTAAGATTTTGAGATCTTGGGAGTGGACTTGACTACCTCTGTTAGCTTCACAATGCCAGTTCCTCTTGCTCCATATCCTACACCACCAACGCCATTTACACCCCCTGCTAGCGGTACAACATTTTCCATTCACCTATTTCTGCTTGCTAATAATAATAAGACAAATAAGAAGGATGATCAAGCATAAAAATGAGCTAGATATTGATGGTTGTAGTTGGAAGATCAAGAGTTCTTATCTAAATCTCCAACTCTAGAATCCAAATTAAAGTTTAGTTTAGCATTTCTACATGAAGTGTGAAAAAAGAAAAATCAACCAATACTTTCTTGACTAGTAACTTGTTAATTGCTTAATAATTCTGAATTCAACTTCAGCTTTCTGATGAATCAGTCTCACAGAGTTCAGGAAAAGTGACCACTATATAATAATGCCCGACCTTTTTGACTGTAAAATATGGTGACTGACAGGTACACAGAGCCAGCTCGTGTGCTCTGGATGTAGAAATCTTTTACTCTATCCAGTTGGAGCAACATCTGTCTGCTGTGCAGTTTGCAATGCAGTCACAGCAGTACCACCTCCTGGTACATGTTCATTGATTGAACATTCATTTAAATCTTTAAGCTCCTAAAGTTGTATTAGGCTTAAGAAACAGTCCATTTACATGTTTAAACAGGCACTGAGATGGCTCAGTTGGTTTGCGGAGGCTGCCACACATTACTAATGTACATTCGGGGAGCAACAAGCGTGCAGTGTTCTTGTTGTCACACAGTCAATTTAGCTATGGAAGGTAAAGTGATTCTCCAGCTTTTTTAATATATTCCCATATAATATAGTACTATTAATTACATATCCTTGCTAGTACAAGTAAGAATAAAATGGTATTGTCACAGCGAATCAGGTAGCACATGTGAATTGTGGCAACTGCCGCATGCTGTTGATGTACCAATATGGGGCACGATCAGTGAAATGTGCAGTGTGCAATTTTGTGACAGCGGTAGGGGTAAGTATAAAATTCTCTTTAGCATTAAGTCTTTAAGCTTTTATGCTGCAGCCAATGATGAACTAGTATTCTGACACTACCAAAATTCTGCAATTTAAAGCCTAATTACCAGGATTTAATCCTTCTACAACAGGAACAACCTCATTGTTCATCTTGGAAACATGGGACAGAAGATACTGAAATGTTTCTAATCAAGCACCTTATATAACTAACCTTTTCAAAATAGAACACCAACTAGGACCTGCATATAGATTTTGAGCTTACAGAAACAACCAAAGGAATTAAATGTAACCTGTTAAGCTTGTTTCACAAGAGCAGGACTTGACGACCAAACAATTTATTTAAAAAAAAAAAAAAAAAAAAAAAAAAAAAAAAAAAAAAAGAGCATACCCTGTATTTTCTTTATGGAAGAATCATATACCGAAGTTTAACACAAAAACTAAATAATGAGCCTGGGCACCTTTAGGCCTTCCAAGAAAAGAGGCACCACATTTTCATTTTCTTTGCTCCCTTTTCTCGAATATTCAGAATAACTTATGACTAAGCTTCAATGGAGCCACTACAAACATGTATATACATGTTACTCCAACTTTTGTGACCAATTTCTAATTGGCAATTCTGAAGCAGATTAGTAGTTTGCAATAAATATCTCTAATTTGGCACTTCTTATAAAGGTCTAGAAATGTAATTAAAAAAATCTGAAATGCCTGCAAAAAGTTACTGAAATTTAAATCTAGGCAATATTTCTTTTCTCAAGCATTTTTTTTTTTTTCTGTTGATTTCCATTAATCCTACATAGTCCAGTATAACCTGATCCTCGGAAGGAAGTGTTTCCTTTTCTCTTCTTCTCCCTTAAAACAATTACGGAAATAGTACTAGTAATAGTCTTGGCAGCAATAGTGGTGATGGTAGCAATGTGCATATGTACTGTTTCTTACCCTTACTTACCACAGGTCATGTCTGTTCAACTATAAAAGATTAACTACTCCATGGTATTACGTCCATTACGTCCACTATCAATCAGTCAACTATACCTAAATCCCAGATTCGTTAGGACTAGATATATAAATCCTCTGTGTTCATGTGGCTCTACAATATTATTCCACTCTATCCAAAATTTCAGTGCGATGGAATTTAATAAACCTATCAGTACAAGTAGCAATACAACAACAACAACAACGACCTAGTGAAATCCCACTAGTGGGATCTGGGGAGGGTAGTATGTACGCAGACCTTACCCCTACCCCGAAGGAGAGTACAAGTAGCAATGAAACCAGTAATAATTTACTTCCACAAATTTCTTCTATCGAACTGTAGTGTTCTTGTAGATGTACAGTCAGTAATTATTACAGTTACAATCAATGTATGAACATACAAAAAGGTTTTAAAGCATTCCTTAAGTTTTTAAATCTTACTTGACAAAGTGTTCGCTGGATAATACAGGTTTCAACGAGCACAACTGAGCAAAAGCTTAACAGCTAATTTTAAAGCAGCTGAGCCAGTACTACAAACTTCTATGACTGAAGTTGTGTTATGTCTCAGCAGAATTGCAACTACCATCCACCAGAGGAAATTTCTACTTACTACAAGTATAGAGCTACTATAGAGCTATATTTCCCTCGCGTATCTGTAATATGAATAAGCAGTTTTGCAGGTTGGGCCTGCAAAAGGTTTGTATATAATGGTATTGTGTTTGTAAGTCTAGTTGAAAAATCCTGTAAAGTAAAGCCTCCTTTTCACCTACCATCATATCATTTTGATCTTGGGAGGCCTTAAATACAATTTCAAAATGTCTCAATTGAAACAATTCCAAATTGATGCAAAAAAAGCATCCAGATGAAAGTCATCTTATGACTGTAAAATGAACATTCTGGACTAGATTCATATCTACCATAAAAAAGAAACAAAGGGAAGATATCAACATTTCATTCGTCAGTTTTGATCAAGAAATTAAAAATGAGTGTTTAAGATATGACTATTGAATTGCAAGACCTGAATCTCAACATCAGACATCTTAGTTTAACAGAAGAAGATCAATGCCTCCACCGTACTACAAAAAAAGTTGCTGAGGGCTAAAGGAGGTTCAGTACTTTCAATTAGATAGGCAATCCAGCCTGGTTTCCCTCTGCCACTGGTTCCTTTGCTAGAACCCACAGAAACAGAGAGGAGGTATATTTCAAGTTTCATCATCCCATGAAAGCACAAAATTAATGAGAAAATAATTTAAGAAGTCACTTCAATATACACATGTTTTCAGAAATTACCCACTTCAACCACATCATTTAGTTGCTTGTATGAGTTGTCTCCCCTGTCATATCAGTAACCACAAGCTTTCATTACTTTCTTGTCTTTATTGTTAGCCTATGATGCCCTTGTTTTCCCATAATTTTGGATAACATTCACTAATAATGATATCTTCCCTGATATTACCAGAAAAACCGTTGCCGAGATTCCGAAGTAAATGTTGCACCCAGATATTGTGACCACATGCAACTGACACCAACATCTAGTCACATTCATTTCCTTCCACGAATCAGTTGATTGAGGGAGCCACAAAGTTAAGGTGTTAGAAATTTGAACTAGTCACACCGCTAGACAAACCAAATAGGAACTCAACATGCTAACTAGTGCTACTTTTAGCAGTCTGCAAAGATTTTATGACTTTTTGGAATCAGAATGCAGTAAGAAACCTCTTCATGAGGAACATTATGGGAGTCCATATCTATTTTCTTTTCTTAATAACAATAACCACAGACAATATAAGGACATGACCAACCCTGCTAAAAAATTAATCGTACCATTCAAGAAACTAGCTAACATAGTGTGTAGCCTATGGATGTATATCAACACCCAGTCTCTGTCCAAATGAAGATATAAATTTAAAATATCTACTAATACATGATTTCCACATCAATGGGAACTTCAGGACCATTTAGATGAAAATGTTGTGCTTGATTTTCCAGCACATGATAAGACAACAGGAAAACCTTAATTTGTCCATAATATGATCCTTTCACATGGGTGATCTGGGTATTTTGAGCTCTGAAAGCTACACCTTTGATTTTAAAAGAGAATCAAACTAAACAAAATATACCTTTTCATCAAAAATAAAAATGATATCTTCACATAGCATGGAACTGAAATGGTCTGTAGAGGGTTCTTCAGTTTGCCCCTAAGAGATAATCCATGTATAGGCTATGTGCTCAGCCCTTTTCTGAATGAGCAAAGACTAGAGTCAGCACTTCATCATGACAGATGTTCCAGTTGTTTAGTTTTTTGCGATTATGTACTTCGCGAAGTTGTCACCATCTTATCTAATGATGACTAATGGCTCAACTTGTCGATGCAATATAGGGCATATGCAGGTTCAGGTTACATACTTCTTTTTCTTATAAGATAAACTTTATTAAATAAAATGTGAGTGAAAAAAAATAAAAAATGAAAAAGTCCATACCAAGAAGGTAGTGATAGGCAGAAAATGTATACAAAAAGAAGTTGGATATTCCTTCACTAATTTTCTAGACCATCTATGAGAATTAATGATATGCATTTACGTCATATCCCATCTTTTTGCTGTTTACCATTCTTATTCCTTTTGGACAAAAGGATATGCATTTAGTAGATACGGGCGCCTTCCTAAGTTTTCTCCCTTGACAAATGCAAGAGTTTTAAGAAGAAAGAATAAATATCTTAAGATAGTTTACTATCTCAATCTACCAAATCGAAAAAAAAAAAAAAAGATTATATATAGTGGAACGAGATACTGCAATAATTTCTTCATCTAATATATCAAGATGGTGTAAGTGTTTTTCTTAATGACCGAGAAATCCTCGAGGGCCAGTGGCACTCGGTTCGGAACCCCACAATGGGCCTTCCTTTTCAGGATGGCCTGCAAGTTTGGGTTATAATTTTACATCTTGCGACAGTAAGGATGTTAGCTGAACAACCTAAAATATTTCAGCCTTGATGCATGCAGTGGTGCAACGACCATTTTCACTACTTTTTTCAGGAGAATGACTGTGTCACTACACGTTCACTTAAATTTCACAAAGGAGGACTCCACTATCAAATCTGTTTTTGGACTTCACCAAACGTGGTATCCAATACCCTGGTTAAGCTTAATTTTCTGGTGATAGTATAGGCTAATTTCATTTAATGCTTCAGATCAAATGTTATTAGGCAACACAGTATTCGGAAGAAAAGATAAGTCCTTTGCCCTGCATCAGAAATAACCTTTTTTTTTAGTTATTATATTTGCATAATCTATGTTCCGTTCACATGAGTGGTAATAAGTCTGATTCAAGAAGTTTGTTTTGTCGGTCAAACCGCCAAAGGGAAGAACAACATGGGACCTCTGGAGTAAGACAATATAATCTCATAATTTTAAAAGTTTTCCTCCATTAGTTGACCAGAGTTAGGGGTTCAACAATGGCTCCATAATTAGAAAGTACTCTCATTCATTCCCAAGAAAGTGCACCTCATACAGATGTCATTTTCAAAACTTCAAATACATTAAGGGCATAACAAGATGTCATTAAGCAGGCACAAGGAAGAGAACATTAATTTTTATTCATTATACTAACGGTACAAGAGAACAGCCAATCCACTGAGGAAAAGGCAATGGAGAGCATATTACCCCAGATATACAACGAGAGGCAAGAAAATTACACATTTGTTTTTGACTCCACATTGTCTAAACTCTTGACAGGTTATTCATCTCCCATTGCTAATTCCAATGCATAATCATGGAAAAGTGAACCTTAGGAACTTAGAGCAACTTGTATTACTTGTCCTTTCTTACATCATCAGTTTCTGCTTTCTTACATTAATAGGAAATTACAGAAACGTACAACTTACAATAGGTCCTCGAGCAAAATATCTCCCAAATTGAAGCCAATATACCTGAATATACCACATGATGTCAGGTCCGTGGTAGCATAATAGATCAAAACTACACATTGATCTTTTGGCTAAAACTTCAGAGGGGAGTTCTGAAAATAGCTGTCAGTACCTTTTCTGTAAACCCCACCATTTCAACTACAAAAATATCAGCAAAGCTTCATGCTCTACTGATATAATTTTCTATAGAGGTAAAGTTTCCATGAAAATACTACAGGTAATAAGCTAAAATCTCTAAAAAGTTCAAAGAGGAAACATGAATTCCATCTGGTTACTTGAAATACGTAACTTCAGTGTCTCGCGGAAAATAAAGCAGTCAGAAAGGTTAATACATATATTGAAATATGAAAAGTTTGTTGCAGGCTCATCTGAACATCACATCTCGCAAAGAACGTATCCAGAGCAACACACTATAGAAGAAACTGGAAGGCCAAAGAACAAACATGTTGCTGCCTTTTTTCCTTAGCCCTGTCGGAGCTTAATATTTAACTGTTTTCTTGTCCTGTTCAAACAGAGTCACAAACTTGTTTCTGCTTCTTGTCTAGTCCTCTAAGAGATCAATTTTTTCTTTCTAGCCATTCATTTAGAAAATGAATACACTATAATCTGAGCAGTTAATCGCAGTCATTTTTCCTTTTGCTCATCAGCTTAATTTAAGCAATTTATTAGAAAAAATATCAATGTATTATATAGTTATATAAAATGAAAGTCATTTCCTCCACAATTCTTATGCATTGCCATTTCCCGGTGAAATTTGGCGTTCTTAACTAGCTTTGCATCTGCTGCATTTTTTGCATAAATTGAAGCTATAGATTTTTGGTCAGGCTTGATGTGACAAATGCACGGGCTGAGTTGGAATGGCATGAGTTAAAACCAAAACACCTCATTGTTAGTTCTCATAATAAAAGGCCCCACCGTGGATAGGCTAAAAGTAGGTTGGGCTAAAGGGTCCAGGTAATTCATTATTGTTATTTAAGCACTCATTAATTCATTTTTGCTAATCTCATACAGCAACAATTTCTCTATATTTTGTTTTCTTTTTTGAAAAATGTTCTTATCAAAGGAACCACATGCATCCTGCTTCTACAAAAGCGAGGGTAACTGTCTTTTATAAAAAGTGAAAAAGGAAGAAGTTTAGAGGAGTAAAGAATGTGTATTGCACATGACTCTTTGAGGTAGTGTGTCAGCAGGGGCGGACCTAGAGCATACAATATGGGTTTCCGGGAATCCAGTAACTTTTGCGTAGACCCTCTATTTATATTAAGAAATTCACTAAATACTTGTAAATATCTAACTGTGAACCCAGTTATTATTGCATACTAATCTAAAATTACTGTAGGAACCCATAAGCCTCAAATCCTGGATCCGCCTCTGTGTGTCAGTTGCATGGATATGACAAGTATTTTTGCTGATGATTCAAAGGAAAACTTTTGCATTAGGCATGTGCCTGAGATGAAAAACTTGGTGTGCCCTTTGGTTTCAATCTAAGTTGCTCCGACACGGCAGTTAAGATGCCGCACTCGTGCGACATGACACTAGTATGGGTGTGGGTATGGGATCTATGCCGGATGTGGTCAAACAATTTTGGGTACTTTAATCATGACACTGGGTTTGTTGTTGTTGTTGTTGACCGTGACAGACAGAAAAATTCGAGACGAGATACAATTGATTTGATATCAGAACCAAAACTAGGGTAAATTTGAAGAAAATAGCATATTTTATCTAGGAAATCAATCCTTTACTTATCTACAACTTGAGAATAAAAAAGAAATCCATACTTTACAAGTTATACGTTAGTATTATACAAAATTTCTCATAATTTAAAGATATTTTTATATTTTTAATGTTTTTGAATTATTTTTAGCCGGATCCCGGCACCCGCATCCGTACTAGGAACCGTATCGCCGAATTTTAGAATTTACATATGGAAGGATCCGACCTCTAGATCCGCATCCATGTCTGAGCAACTTGAGTTTCAATTGCTTAAGGGCATGAAGTTGAAAAGACAGAAAAACATAAGAAGAAATTGGGACATCGTCAGTAAGTATCCAGAGAGGGTCTTCAACTGTTGATTCCTAACAAAGGTATGAATCTAGTATGCAGCCATATATTTCAACTTGAAGGTCAGATGACGGAAGTCCCACACAAAGAAGTGCATAACCCTACAAATTAAAGCATATTCGATTAATCCTGTCCTGGTAAAAAGGTAGAATAAGACAGGTAAAATGAAGACTCTCACTTCGCTTATATCTAGTTCAAGATACAGGTAAAAAGCCAGGACTTCTTTCAGGTATTAGCAACGCGGACCTCTGCGAAGAGCCGAAGACCCTATACCTCATCTATTAACCTTAACTAATAGGTCTCAATCATTGTGATCCGAGCCAGTATTTTGGCTCATAGGATTTGACAGACTAATGGCTACCATCAGATCTCTTATAAGTCTAACGAAAGAAGAATTAATGACAAGACCAGTTTTTTAGTTGAGAAGATATATAGGGAGTTGAGCATGGAAGGTACATCTCCAAGTCATGGCCAAATAGTTGCAAAGAGGGATTATGAACAAACTGATGAAACATTTCGTCAGTCATCTTGTCATTGAGTATCACAATTCACATGAAAAGTACAGTGGAGTATAATTGCTAGCTTGGGCTGGAAGTTTATGAATTCCATCTTCCAAAACCTTGAGGAACAACATCTCTCCATTGTTTTGTGGACAAATAACGTGCAGATGAATTTCAAATGCTTCATCAGTCTTGACTCTTGAGACCAAGAAATTCCTAGTTACATCACATATATGATCTTTTAAATGAGGAAAATTAATGAATTGCATCACATGTATGATGTGACGAGGAATTTCAAAACATTCCAAAACCTTTTGGAACAAAAGCTCGTCATTGTTTCATGGACAAATAACATGCAGACAAGGTTTGCATGCTTCATCAGTCTCGAGACCAAGAAATTCCTTGTCACATCACATAAATATCATTATCTTTCTGTATAAGTTACATCAAATATATTAGCATAAAAAAGAGAGAAAAATTACATTTAAGGTTTAACAAAGGAGAAACAATCAAAACTACCAAGAATCGACAGTCAAACAATAAAAGCGAATAAGAACTGCATCCACAGAAGCTCAATGTGATTTAACGTACCTTAGACTTCAGCTCTGCAGAAATCCCCAGTGCCTCGGGTTGTCTAAGTTGCCCTGATTGTACACGAACAGCACAGCTCGTACAACATCCTTCAACATATTAGATTATTAAATTAGAAAAATGTGATATAACAAGACCATCATATGGAGAAAATCTGATGAAAGAGAGGCTAACGGTTAAAGGTCAAAGAAACACAACCAAAAACCCAATGCATTTGACCCTAGATCAAAGAGAAATGTGCAGTTTGTGAGAAACAAACGATAGGGAACCTTAAGGTTAAAACTGTTGGGATATATACTATCAACCATGGGTTTGGTTTAGATATAGTATTTATTATAAAATAATTGTTTATTGAGTTTTAATAAAGTTTTAAATAGATCATATATTAGTTTGTGTCCTTTGGTTATATAGTAGATGATTTAGTGTATAGAGTTTAGCTTATACACGAAAGATTTTAAATCATCGGTTCTTATAAGTATAAAGTTTGAGTTCACAATCTAATGATCGAACTGGACAACCATCAGGAATGATTGTAGCACAAGATTAAATATAATTTATCTTGATTATGGAAATGGTTTAATTCCAACTTCTTGTGCTAGTACATTTTGTATTATTGAACGGATCAAGTAGAGATAAGTATTTTACTCTAACTTAATAAAATAAACTCTCTAGCCATTAAATGTACTTATACTCTTAATCTTGATATAATTTTTATTAGCTGTATATATTGTTATTTTTTTATTTATTAAAAGGCGAGATTCTTTCGTGGGTCAATATGCCTGGTAAATTGGACAATAATAATGTACATTGGCGAAATAATAGTTAGTTGATGGAATCCATGTCTCGGTTCAGAGATTGATCATACACCTTTATGAAAGCTTATAAGTTTTCATGTCTAAACCCGGCCGGTAGATTTTGTATCCAACACATGAAATAAATTAAGAGAAAGTTTAAAGGAATCAATCAATAAATCATATCGTCAGTAATTTAATTTAATTGATTAGTATCTGAATCTTAACATGGGAAATTAAATAAGATTTAATGGATGAATTTCGAAATTGAATAAGGTGTGCAATTACGGATTTTTAGTGGAATAATTCGTAATTAATTATGGTGGATATTAATTTCGAAAATTATAAATTAATTCCATAATTGGAAGCCTTGTTAATTAAATTATGTGGTCCCTGCTGTGCCTAAATAATAGGAAATAAAGGAATCATTTTTCTGGTATAAAAGAAAACCTAACAGGTTTTGGAAAAGGGTGTTAACCCTTAAAAGTTGTGCTTAAATACATAAGGTTTTCCACCTAGAGAAGAGAGAGATGGTGGCCGAATTTCAGCCATATTTTCCTAGAAAATTTCACCCACACAAAATTAGTATTTTCGAAAATTATTTGGGTAACACAATAGAAGACCGTGGAACGTTAGGAGATCGTGATCATGCGGGTGGTGGAGATGTCAACGAGACGATGTAAAATTGAAGGCTCATGTGACTGAAGAGCCGTGTTCACGCTTTAAGTGGTAACCCGTGAAATCCTATAGTTGTCTAGATTACATGTGATTTTGATACAAGGATTTCTTCCGCTGCTCATAATAATCCATCAATTGGTATCAGAGCCCACTCACATCTAATTAGATAACTAGGTTTTTCATGAAACAAGAATATCGTGTTTATGTGCGTTTTTGAGTTACATGTATATGTGATTTTCTGAGAAGCGGCACTGCTGTTTTGTGAATTAACTGTGCAAACATTTTGGATTATTCTTGTAATCATGAGATATTATTTTTTTATTTATATTTGATTGGGATGATTTGGACTATTTTTTATAAACCCTATAAAAACGCAAAATCTTATTTTGATCGAATTGCAGGTATTGTCGGAGGTCAGCAAACTTGACGGACTCCGATTGAGCCAAAATTTGGTTGGTCCACCGGAAACGACGTGGTGAGAAAAACTCATTGCTTTAGCAGTGAATCATGGTGTTTTTGGCGTTTTGAGGTCGTTGGACTGTGTTTTGGACGTTTTTCTTTTTTCTGGAAATTATCTCTTAATAATTTTAATTCGTTTTTAATTCAATGGTGGTGGGGGTGACTCCCCATGGTCTCCACGACTAAATACTGGTGATATAATGGATTTACATATTGGGTATTAGTAAATAGAGGTGTTGTTGTATCAAATTCAATAATAGAGGTATAAGATTTTATTGACTAGGTCTTACAAGATATACTTGATATTGTGTGATGATATAATTATTTTGTAAGAAAGTGAAATCCTTTGTTTGATATCCTGGCTGACTAATGATTGGCGCATTTGGCATATTTGTGCATAAAAAATTTCTCAAATTTTAGTTTATGCTTCGTGCCCTACGTGATTGCTAGTCTTGGATTTTCGATGAAAAATTTTGTTCTCTGGTTGGAGGTTGTAATTAAGTGAAATATGACGGTATTTTGTATGAGTATTATTTTATTGGCATGACTTTTAAGTTGTGGTCCATAATCTGCCATAAAATAATTTTATGAGCTACATGTATCTTCACTCGTAAATTGAGAATTTTGTGAATAATAAATAGTTACCACTAAAGTGGTTTGTTTATTTAAACTCATGGAAAATTCTTAATAAATTTGTACATGTGAAATTATGTCTATTCGATGTTTGAGCATTATGATTCATAAGTAGGATCCACAAATGGTCTATTTATTTGAGTCATTAATATCTGCTTAATGTACCATGTGAAATTATCCTTTGATAAATCTGCATTAGTGGTGGAGGTTCTTAACTAGAAAAAGACTTTTATCTTTGGATACTAGTGAGACCAACTCCATCCATAAGAAGAGATATTGGGGTTTTCGCCGAACGGGAGAAAATATAATATCTTAGGTTCTTGTGTATTTAATAAAAGGATAATTTAATGCAAAAGGAGATATTATGTATCCTAGAAATAGGTAGAACATAATATATGCCTCGAGTTCATAGTATAATTATAAGGAGAATGGAAATCAATATCATATTTGTTTTAATTCATGAAACTGCTTAAAAACAGTTATTCTCCGAGTTTGGTTACAAGCTGGTGGTCATGAATTTGACGAATTTCGATTGACCTAAAACTTGGTAGGTTCGTTGAAAATGATCTAATGAGAAAAACTCACTGCTATGCAGTGAATCATGCTGTTTTTCGGCATTTTGAGGTCATTTAGATGGGTTTCAAGCAATTTATTAAATTGAATTTGTTATAAATATGAAAAATTATTCTTTATATATCGGCTATATTTTTGTTAAATCTAAAACATGATGGTTTAACTTGACATAATATATAGCAAGAAAGCAAATCACATGGATTTAATCCTAAATACGCCAAAAATAATTTATTCGAATTTGGTTTAGTTTTTGGCGATCGTGAATTTCACGATCTCCGAATGACCTGAAATTCGGTAGGATCATCGAAAATGATTAGTTAAGAAGAACTCACTATTACGCAGTGAATTACATTGTATTTTGACGATTTGGGATCGTTTAGATGAGTTTTTTGAAGGTTTGGCGGATTAAAATATGATTTACATACGAAAAGTCATCCTTTCTATCATTTTATTTATGTCTAATTTGGAATATGATAACACATGTTGATTTGACATGAATTGGTATATGATAAGAATGTAGGTCATATTTTAAATTCTTACAAAATGCTTTAAATGGTAATTTTCCAAATTTGGTCGCAATTTTTGGAAATTGTGATTTTAACGATCTCCGATTGATCTAAAATTTGGTAAGTTTATCAAAAATAGCCCAGTGATCAATACTCACTGCTATGCAGTGAAAAACGTTAATTTTAGCGTTTTAAGACTGTTTAAATGAGGTTTTGAGCATTTTTTTAATTATGAAACTTAATCCTCAGAGAAGTTCATGGTTGTGATAAAGTGGTGATAGGATTAACCCCTATGGTCTCCATTTTTAATTTATTGTGATATAATAAATTTACGCGTTGACATTAGGTCTTCCTCCATATCGGATAAATTTATTATGAACTCACTAGATATAGTTACTAGTTATTGATAGCATGTATTAACTCTTTATCGGAGTTTAAGGGTTGAATCAATTTTGTAACTAAAATACAAGCATGATTAAGTGGTGATAGAAATATAATTCTATGGTCTTCCACTATTAATCTCAAGTGAGTAACAAATTTACGTGTTGACTTTAGGTCTTCCTCCATATCGGATAAATTTATTGTAAGCTCACTAGGTGAAATACTAGTAATTGATATCGTGTACTTACTCTCCATCTGAGCATACATGTTGGATCAATGGAACTGTCACGACCCGGATTTCCCCACCCTTGGGGGTCGTGATGGCGCCTACTCGTAGAAGCTAGGCAAGCCACAAATCATAAACTCCTACCTACTTTATTTTAAATCCTTTTATCTATCATAACAACAAGCGTTAAATATTTAAATGACAGCGGAATATGAAATCAAAACGGAAGACTTAAATTAAATAAGCTGAACAATAACGCAGAATTCAACATGTGCCTCTACCCAAGAACTGGTGTCACATCATCCACGGACTATTAAGAGTACAAAATACAATCGTTTGAAAGAAATATAGCACTGTTCATCCCGAAAACATGAGATAACAGAATGAAATATATGATAGAGGAGACGCCAGGCCTGCGGACGCGTGCAAGGCTACCTCGGAGTCTCGATGGACTGAAGGCTGGCTCCCGAGCTACTACTACTGTCTGGGACCTGGATCTGTGCAAAAGAGCACAGAGTGTAGTATCAGCACAACTGATCCCATGTGCTGGTAAGTGCCTAGCCTAACCTCGGCGAAGTAGTGACGAGGCTAGGACCAGACTACCAAATAAACCTGTGCAGTTATATAATGTACAGCGGAAAGTAAAGCATGTATAAGCAAGTAAGGATGGGAGGGGGAAACATGCTTCGGGGAATAACAGGTAAAATAGAATATCAAGAGAACCATAAAGGAACAAAAATCCAACCACTAGCAAGAATAAGGAAAACAAAGGCAGATTTCACTTTCTTTTCACATCTTGTTGCAGGCGTGCAACCCGATCCCATTTCATTATATCTCGTGGTAGGCGTACCACCCGCTCCCATTTCATTAAATCTCGTGGTAGGAGTACCACCCGCTCCCATTTTATTAAATCTCGTGGTAGGCGTACCACCCGCTCCCATTTTATTAAATCTCGTGGTAGGCGTACCACCCGCTCCCATTTCATTAAATCTCAGTTCTTCCAAATGAAATTTACTCCAACAAACGCAACAAATAATACGAATTCATAAGGCAACAAGTGCACAATAATTATGACTCACTGAGGAAAATAAGTAATGACAAGTAGCAATTAATTATGGACTTTAAGGAGAAAATAGGCAATTTAATATTTAGTATGCTAAATGTCAAGTAGCAATTATAGCATAAATTCAAGGCATAATGTTGCGCAAGGATACCTCGAGCCAATAATAACAAGTAACACAATAAAGGAAAATGCCAACATAGAGAATCACAGTAATAGTGGAATAAGACAATTAATGCACTGGAACCGATAACAACAAGAAAATCAGTAAATAAAAGTAAAGGACAACATAACTCAATTATCAGCAAGAATCAGGAAAATCAAAGACAAGTGCACGGCATCACCCTTCGTGCTTTTACTCTCGTCCTCACCAAGCAATAACATAATGAAAACGTGCACGGCATCACCCTTCGTGCTTTTGCTCTCTGTCCTCACCAAAGCAAATAGAATAATAAAATGTGCACGGCATCACCCTTCGTGATTTTACTCTCTTTCCTCACATATAATCAATAGAATTGGCACGGAATGGTACATCGTGCGGCACGACATCATCCTTCGTACTTTACACTCTTTCCTCACGATAGCAAACAATGCACGGCATCACCTTTCTTTCTTTAACACTCTTCCTCACCCAAACAACAATCACAAACAAGGGCAAGGGAAATAAACAAGAACATATAGGAATCCCGGCAAGGGAACAACAATTTAACAATTAAATCCCAGCAAGGGAGCAACAAGAAAATAATTTGTGACGACCCGACCCGTCGTCTCATGAGTTACCGCTTTGTTTCCCCTATTTTCTGCTTCTTTATGCTTCATTAACGGCGTCTTGTGTAATCGAGTTGGTTTGGATTGATTTTGGTATGAAATGAGACACTTAGTCTCTTTTAAGAAGGCATGAGCTAGAAAAGTCAACCGGGTGTTGACTTATGTGTTAGAGGGCTCGGATATGATTTCCGATGGTTCGGTTAGCTTCGGGGGTGATTTGTGGATTAGGAGTGTGATCGGATGTGGTTTTGGAGGTCCGTTGTAGAATTAGGCTTGAATTGGCGAAGTTAGTATTTTGGCGATTTCCGGTTGATAGGTGAGATTTTGATCCGAGAGTTGGAATGGAATTCTGAGAGTTGCAGTAGCTTCGTTAGGTGATTTGGGATGTTTGTGCAAAATTTCAGGTTAATCGAAGGTGATTTGATTGGGTTTTTGATAGAATGCGTGTTTCGGAGATTTCATAAGAGCTTAGGCTTGAATTCGATGCGAATTGATGGTTTTAGTATTGTTTGAGGTGTTTTGATGATTGGAACAAGCTTGGGTGATGATTTAGGATGCGTTGGTGCTTTTGGTTGAGGTCCCGGGGGCCTCGGGGTGATTTCGGATGGCTAAACGGGAAGTTTTGGACTTAGGAAGTTGCAGAAAATGCAGCAGTCAGTGCAGCAGGATCTTGGTCTTCGCGATCGCGGGAGGACCCTCGCGATCGCATAGAAGGATTTTGGGTGCCTGAGTTTTTGCTCTTCGCGTTCGCAGCCTGGGGCTCGTGTTCGCATAGGTCTGAGTTCTGGAGCATCGCGTTCGCGGTGGGGAGTCCGCGTTCGCATGGTAGAAGTTGAGGGCCCAACATATTTGTTCTTCGCGTTCGCATCAGTGGAGCCGCGATCACGTAAGAGCAGAAGTTGAAGCTTCGCGATCGCATTCGTTTGGCCGCGTTCGCATAGGCCAATTTCGAGACCTGGGAAATTTGAGCACCGCGATCGCGAGCCTGGGGCCGCGATCGCATAGAGGAAACGTCTGGACCTGGGCAGAAGTTATAAACATTTTGTTCTGCGAACCTAAGTCATTTTCCACCATTTTTTAGCACCTTGAGAGCTATTTGGAAGAAATTGAAGAGGGATTCGAAGAGGATCAATTGGAGGTAAGTTCTATGAACTAAAAACACAATTATATTGTGAAATTAACCTTGAGATTCATGAGAATTTAACTGAAAAGGGAAGAACTAGGGCTTGGGTTTTTTAATTTTAAATTGGGATTTGAGGGAGCATTTGAGCTCGGATTTGGGAGTTTTTGATATGTATAGACTCGTGGCGAGATAAGGAACCCGTTGATGTGAAAATTTTTGAGTTTCGAGAAGTGGGCTCGGGGCTCGGGGCTCGGGGCTCGGGTTTTTTCGAATTTCGGAATTTTTGATATTTTTCGATTGTTTTCGATTGGGTTTTGTTCCTTTAGCATATTGTGACGTATTCGTTGTGGCTTTGGTCAGATTTGACGCGCGAGGAGGCCAATTTGAGAGGCAAGGGCATAGCGAGCTAGAGTTTTGGCCGGCTTTGGTTAAGTAATGAATGTAAATGACGTCCTGAGGGTTTGAAACCCCGGATTGGCACATCGTAGTGCTATATTGAGGTGAGACAGGCGCTTGATGATGAGCGCGGGGTCGTTTACTATTGGGAATTTGGACTTGGTCCGTCCCGAGTGATGTTTTTACCGCGTAATTGATTGAAGCATATTTGGTATCATTATTTTATTTGACTAATTGTCATATTTGGGCTTCATGCCAATTATTTGAACCCTTCGGGGATTGCTATCACTGTTTTCTCACTATTTTGACATATTACTTGAACTCAGTCCTATTGTTTAATACTGTTTTACAAACTCAACCACTTTTACTCCGATTTGAAACTTAAATGAAATTTCTAATGATGTTTTGGGCTGAGAACTACTATTTTATTATGGCCCGAGGGGCTTATATGATAATCTGGACTGAGTATGGATCGGGCTGCGCGCCGCAGCAGTATTATATTGATATTGATACCAGGCCGAGGGCCTAGATGATGCCACGATATGGCTTGATATTGCTCTTGGGCCGTAAGGGGCCCCTCCCGGAGTCTGCACACCCCCAGTGAGCGCCGTCGACGATAAATAAATGGATCGGGCTGCACGCCGCAGCGGGTACTAGAGAGTACCGTACTATGTGCTGCATTCCTTTATTTAGCTATCATTTATTTGCTTATCTGTTGTAGATTTTCCATGTTTCTACTTCACTGGTTTATTGATTTCATGCTATTTGGTTTAAATTGCCGTATTATAGATTACAATGTGTTTATCCATGATTTCTTATTCTCAGCCTTTATTTATGTTTATTACTCACTGGGTCGGAGTACTCACATTACTCCATGCACCTTGCGTGCAGATCCAGGTGCTTCTGAGGCTGAGTGAGGATTTTCTACTGAGTAGCACATTCTCGGGAGCATCGAGGTAGCTGCAATGGCGTCCGCAACCCTGATCTCTCCCTTCTATCTTTCATTTTTATTTCGTATTCTCTAGACTGCTATGCATTTGGTTGATAAACCTGTATTAGAGGCTCAGACTTGTGACATCGGATCTTATGGGCTATGTAGTAGGATTTTATTTGATATTCCGCATGTTAAAATCTTATTTCAGACTTCTAGTGTTATGACTTGGTTATTTATTTGTGTTAATTAATAATGAACTGTATAAGGAATTGGGTTAAGGTTGTCAAATTGGTCGGGCTTGCCTAGCATTGTGTTGGGCGCAATCACGATCGGGGTTGGGGTCGTGACAAGTTGGTATCAGAGTCTAGGTTACTAGGTCTCGCAAGTCATGAGCCGGTTTAGTAGAGTCTCGCGGATCGGTACGGAGACGTCTATATTTATCCTCGAGAGGCTGCAGAACCTTTAGGAAAGCTTCATATTCTTGAAATTCGTGTCGTGCGACTTTGTTGACCCGAGAACTAAACTTCCATTATTCTATTCTCTCACAGATGGTGAGGACATGAGCGACCGGACGAGGTGGACGACCACCAGTACCACCCACTGAGGCCACCAGAGGCCGTGGACGCGGGCGTGGTCGTGGCAGAGGTAGAGTAGTGAGGGCAGCACCCGTTGATCCACCAGCTGCCCCAGCTCCGGATCAGGCTCCAGCAGCACCAGTTCAGGCACCAGTTGTGCCCATCGTGATTCCGGGTCTTTAGGAGACCTTGGCTCAGATTTTGACAATTTGCACTAGCCTGGCTCAGGCGGTTTCAGCCACCTCAGCAGAAGCTACTTCACAGGCCGGGAGAGGCAACCAGACCCCCGCTGCTCACACACCTGAGCAGGGAGTGCAGGGACTACAGAAGCCAGAGGCACCTCCAGCTCAGCAGGTTGCACCAGCACAGGAGTTCAGGGTTCCAATTATGCCGGAGGATGAGCAGCGTCGTCTTGAGAGGCTTGGTAGACTCCAGCCTCCGACATTCAGTGGTGCTGAGGGCGAGGATGCCCAGGGTTTTCTTGACAGGTGTCAGCGGATGCTCCGTACATCAGGGATTCTTGAGTCTAGTGGTGTGGCATTTACCACCTTTCAGTTTAACGGGGCTGCTCTTACCTGGTGGGAGGACTTTGAGAGGCGTAGGCCTGCCGGTGCAGCACCCCTTTCTTGGCAGCAGTTCTCCGCTCTCTTCCTAGAGAAGTATGTACCACAGTCCCGCAGGGAGGAGCTGCGTAGGCAGTTTGTGTGGTTGACGCAGGGGGATATGACTGTGACCCAGTATGAGGTGAGGTTTTCACAGTTGGCCCGTCATGCTATTTGGATGATTCCGGCAGATCGCGAGAGGATCCAGAGGTTTGTGGATGGCCTTAACTACCATCTCCGTATCCTGATGACTGGAGAGAGAGTATTGGGTGCTACGTTTGAGGAGGTGCTGGATATCACTCGTGAGATCGAGTTAGTACGCCGTCGAGAGCGAGAGGAGAGGGAGCCAAAATGCCTCGTGGATCGGGCAGTTACAGTGGTGCTCCTTCGAGGGGTCAGTTCCAGCATGGTAGAGGTCGTTCTTTCAGGCCTGCTCAGTCGGCCCATCCAGAGTATCGTGGGCATCTTCAGGCCGTGGTCATCATGGGTCTCAGTAGGGCCAGTCTTCACTCACCGCCCTCCCAGCTCACAGTTCATCTCATGCCCCATCAGCTCAGGGTTCTTCTGCGCCGAGTGCATCTGCTAGTCACCCGGGTGCGAGGGTTTCCCTTCGGTCCCCATCTCCAGTACTGGGTAGTTGTTATGAGTGCGGAGAGTTTGGGCATATGAGGAGGCAGTGTCCTCGACTTCGTGGCAGTCAGCATCAGCAGAGGGGTCAGCCCTCAACTTCTGCTCCAGTTACTTCACCATCCGCCCAGCCAGCCAAGGACGGAGATCAGGTAGCCAGGGGTGGAGATCAGGCAGCCAGGGGTCTCCCCAGAGGTGGAGGTCGATCAGGCGGTGGCCAGGCTTATTTTTATGTTATTCCAGGCAGGACAGATGCCATTGCTTCAGATGCTGTCATAACTGGTATTGTTTCAGTCTGCCACAGAGATGCCTCAGTATTATTTGATCCCGGTTCCACCTATTCTTACGTGTCTTCATATTTTGCTCATTATTTGGGTGCGCCCCGGGAGTTTCTTGCTTTACCTGTTTATGTGTCTACCCCGGTGGGCGACACTGTTGTTGTAGACCGTGTGTACCGATCATGTGTTGTGACTATTGGGGGTCTGGAGACCCGAGTTGATCTATTGCTATTGAGAATGGTGGACTTCGATGTTATTTTGGGCATGGATTGGCTATCTCTGTGTCATGCTATTCTAGACTGTCATGCTAAGACAGTCACTTTGGCTATGCCGGGTGTACCGCGGATCGAGTGGTGTGGTGTGACTGATTATGTTCCGAGTAGAGTGATTTCTTTCTTGAAGGCCCAGCGTATGGTTGGGAAGGGTTGTCTCTCGTATCTTGCTTTTGTGAGGGATGTTGGAGCTGAGGCTCCTAGTATTGATTCCGTTACAGTGGTGAGGGATTTTCTGGACGTATTTCCTGCAGACCTGCCGGGCATGCCACCGGACAGGGACATTGATTTTGGTATTGACCTGGTGCCGGGCACTCAGCCCATCTTTATTCTGCCATATCGTATGGCACAACCGGAGTTGAAAGAATTGAAGGAGCAGCTTCAGGAACTCCTAGATAAGGGGTTCATTCGGCCTAGTGTGTCACCGTGGGGTGCGCCAGTTCTGTTTGTGAAGAAGAAGGATGGCACAATGAGAATGTGCATCGATTATAGGCAATTGAAACAAGGTAGCAATTAAGAACAAGTATCCCCTGCCTCGAATTGATGATTTATTTGACCAGCTTCAGTGAGCGAGGGTGTTCTCCAAGATTGACCTCCGTTCGGGTTATCACCAGTTGAAGATCTGGGACTTAGATATTCTTAATACTGCTTTCAGGACTACATATGGTCACTATGAGTTTCTTGTCATGTCTTTCGGGCTGACCAATGCCCTAGCAACGTTCATGCATTTGATGAACAGTGTATTTCGGCCTCATCTGGATTCGTTCGTTATTGTTTTCATTGATGATATTCTGATGTACTCGCGTAGTCAGCAGGAGCACGCGGAGCATTTGCGAGTTGTATTGCAGAGATTGAGGGAGGAGAAGCTTTATGCAAAGTTCTCCAAGTGTGAGTTTTGGCTCAGTTCAGTGGCTTTCTTGGGACACGTAGTGTCCAGTGAGGGTATTCAGGTTGATCCAAAGAAGATAGAGGCGGTTCAGAGTTGTCCTAGACCGTCCTCAGCCACGGAGATTCATAGTTTTCTTGGGTTGGCAGGCTATTATCGCCGATTTGTTCAGGGTTTTTCATCCATTGCATCGCCCTTGACCAGGTTGACTCAGAAGGGTGCTTCATTTGTATGGTCGGACGAGTGTGAGGAGAGCTTTCAGAAGCTCAAGACAGCTTTGACCATAACTCCAGTATTGGTTTTGCCATCAGCTTCAGGTTCATATACCGTATATTGTGATGCTTCGAGAGTTGGGATTGGTTGTGTATTGATGCAGGAGGGTAGAGTTATTGCTTATGCATCTCGTCAGTTGAAGCCCCATGAGAAGAACTACCCTGTTCATGATTTGGAGTTGGCTGTTATAGTTCATGCATTGAAGATTTGGAGGCACTACTTGTATGGCTTATCTTGTGAGGTATTCACCGATCATCGCAGTCTGCAGCATTTGTTCAAGCAAAAGGACCTTAATTTGAGGCAGCGGAGGTGGCTAGAGTTGCTTAAGGATTATGATATTACCATTCCGTATCATCCGGGAAAGGCCAATGTAGTGGCCGATGCTTTGAGCTGAAAGGCAGTGAGTATGGGGAGCTTGGCATACATTCCAGTTGGGGAGAGGCCATTTGCAGTTGATGTTCGGGCCTTGGCCAATCGGCTTGTGAGATTAGATATTTCGGAGCCCAACCGGGTGTTAGCTTGCGTTGTTTCTCGGTCTTCCTTATATGATCGCATCAGAGAGCGCCAGTATGACGATCCGCATTTGCTTGTCCTTAAGCACGGAGTTCAGCATGGCGATGCCAGAGATGTGACCATTGGTGATGATGGTGTGTTGAGGATGCAGGGCCGGATCTGTGTGCCCAATGTGGATGGGCTTAGAGAGTTGATTCTAAAGGAGGCCCATAGCTCGCGGTATTCTATTCATCCAGGTGCCGCAAAGATGTATCAAGATTTGAGGCAGCACTACTTGTCACGCCCCAACCTCGGGAGGCGTGACCGGCGCTCAATCGAGTGAATCCAACTGAGCAAGCCTTACCAATTACTACCTACCCAACTCAATACGAATAAGGGGACTATGCTTTCATTTATTCAACAAAGGAAGATAGCATATTCAACATTTTTAGTTCATTTTAGATCACAACATTAAACTGTAGATAAGTTAGTTTCCAAGGTTCCATTAGAGTTACAATTCGTAGGCAACATAAGTTTAGAATTACAACATGGAAAGCACGCCCATTCAATACCCACACATGACCCACATATATGTCTACGGAGCCTCTAAGGATACAAAAATAAATGTGACAACGCCGGCAAGAAGACCCCGACTATACCTCAAAAGTGGAAGTCCAAAATAAGAAGATGTGCAATATAGCCCCTTGAAGGAGAAAGGGGCTCACCAAGATCTTTGAGAAGGAGAAAGCTCCGCTACACACGATCGGCAATATCCGCTATGGAGCCACCTACATTCATTTAAAAATGTAGCGCCCCCGGCAAAAGGGACGTTAGTACCATGGAATAGTACTAGTATGTATAACTAAACACCATTTTACTAGAAAGAACTACCAAGCAATGACAAGTAAATCACATAGGTGAATCAAATATGCAAATCGTAGAATCATTCACGTAATTCCCATAACTTAGTTTGGGGCATTTCTTTCTTACGTTCATCACTGTTCTCAATACCACCGCTATCTTGAGCGGAGTCCGATCACGACCCGACCGGCTAGGTTGCCTCATTTGAGGCATATATCTCAATCACTATTTCATTTCCTTTATCCGGAGTTCAATATCAGCACATTACCACCATGTGTGCGGCATGGTGTCCGATCACGACCCGATCGGTTAGGCCGCCTTATCTAGGCGTTGTTCCTTTCTCATTAGTCATCACATATGATTCTTTATTTCACATATATCATATCAATTCCTTGGCACTTAGGGCCACCATTATCACATCGTTTTCCATTTTCAATATTCATCTTGCAAGTTGTGATCATAGACATATACAAGAGTAATTTAAGTTGCAAGCACGGGTAAGTGAGCACATAGCTAGCATGAATAATTCTCAGTTTCAATCTTGGCCTATAGCCTAAGCATTTCAACACATAATTGTATTTTTCATACTTCTCTAAATTTTCAAGAATGGTACATTACATCACATTGAGGCACATCCTTCACGTATATGTGTAGATAATTGCAAATCAATTAACGCGCAATGACAATCAATACATTAACCAATTCAAATCTTACCACACTTTCATAAACGCCCACTGAGCTCAATTTCTAATAAAAGGGGGTTTTAGCCATACATACCTCAATATAGCTTCCCTTACTCTTTACAAATTTCCGGAACTCTTATCTCTTCGATCTATTATGAAAGAATTACAAATTAATCCGAGAATTAGAGACGAGGTTGAGATTCTAGCTTGGTTCGAGCATAATATCAAACACTAAAGGTGCATTATGATCTTAGGCCCCTTTTGAGAGAAATTTCTATCCTTTTATACCCCAATTGCTCCCTTTTTAGTTTACTAGCTCCCAATACCCTAAGTTTTGATATGCATGCAAGGAATTAATTCTTATACCCATGAACTACATTACTAATGACCTTTTATAGCTGAGTGTAGAAATAATAACTGAGGTGACGAAGCCTTACCTCTTGAGATGAAAATTTAGTTGCCTTTGCTTGATTATTTTCAAGGATTTAACAAGGTTTCATGGAGTAATTTGATGGGGAGAAATTTCTCTCACTTAGACCCCTCTCTCTCACTCTAGAAATGTCCAGAAAAATTCTCAAAATGAGCTATAATACCGAATATAATGATAGGGGCGTCGGGTTAAGAATTAGAAAATTAGAGCACCGAGTCGGATCTGCGATCGCAAAATGGAAATGCGGGCTGCAGATTGGACCACAAAAAGATCCCCAAAATCAGAACACTCTGCTTGGGTATGCGATGGAAATGCGGTCTGCATACCCGTTCTGCGGTCGCATTACACACCGCAAAACTGACCTTCACAAGATCCTAAGGAAATTATGCGATGACTATGCGGTCCGCATATCGGTTATGCGATTGCATAATGGACCACATTTTTAACCTCAAATTAGCTAACACCCTGACTCACTCTGCGGCAGAAATGCGGTCCGCATACCTGGTATGCGACCGCATTCTAGACCGCATATTTGTACTTTTCTGGAAAACTTTGATTCTTGGTTTTTAAATGCATAGATCAGCTCAAAGAGTCCGAACCGCGTAATTGATTGAAGCATATTTGGTATCATTATTTTATTTGACTAATTGTCATATTTGGGCTTCATGCCAATTATTTGAACCCTTCGGGGATTGCTATCACTGTTTTTTCACTATTTTGACATATTACTTGAACTCAGTCCTATTGTTTAATATTGTTTTACAAACTCAGCCACTTTTACTCCGATTTGAAACTTAAATGAAATTTCTAATGATATTTTGGGCTGAGAACTACTATTTTATTATGGCCCGAGGGGCTTATGTGATAATCTGGACTGAGTATGGATCGGGCTGCGCGCCGCAGCAGTATCATATTGATATTGATACCAGGCCGAGGGCCTAGCTGATGCCACGAGATGGCTTGATATTGCGCTTGGACCGTAAGGGGCCCCTCCCGGAGTCTGCACACCCCCAGTGAGCGCCGTAGACGATAATAGATCGGGCTGTACACCGCAGCGGGTACTAGAGAGTACCGTACTATGTGCTGCATTCCTTTATTTAGCTATCATTTATTTGCTTATCTGTTGTAGATTTTCCATGTTTCTACTTCACTGGTTTATTGATTTCATGCTACTTGGTTTAAATTGCCGTATTATAGATTACAATGTGTTTATCCATGATTTCTTATTCTCAGCCTTTATTTATGTTTATTACTCACTCGGTCGGAGTACTCATATTACTCCCTGCACCTTGCGTGCAGATCCAGGTGCATCTGAGGCTGAGTGAGGATTTTTTGTTGAGCAACGCATATCTGGGAGCATCGAGGTAGCTGCATGGCGTCCGCAACCCTGATCTCTCTCTCTTCTATCCTTGTTTTTATTTCGTATCTCCCAGGTGGATGCCTCAGGAGGCTGACCTCTCCACTGGACAAGAACAGAAGGGAAACTCTTCGACCTCAACTGACGAATCTGTCGGTCTAGAATAGTTACCGGCTCCTCCTCATAAGATAAGTCCTTGTCTAACTGGACAGTGCTGAAATATAACACGTGGCCTGGATCGCCGTGATACCTCCGAAGCATGGACACATGAAACACTGGATGCACAGCTGATAAGCTCGATGGCAATGCAAGTCTATAGGCCACCTCTCCCACTCGATCAAGAATCCCAAACGAACCAATGAACCTAGGGCTAAGCTTGCCCCTTCTTCCCAAATCTCATCACGCCCTTCATAGGCGACACTCGGAGCAATACCCGCTCACTTACCATAAAAGCCACATCTCGAACCTTGCGGTCTGCATAACTCTTTTGCCTGGACTGAGCTGAACGAAGCCTATCCTGAATGATCCTGACCTTGTCCAAGGCCTCCTGAACCAGATCTGTACCCAACAACAGAGCCTCTCCCAGCTCAAATCATCCAATCGGAGATCGACACCGCCTACCATATAAAGCTTCATAAAGAGCCATCTGAAAGCTTGACTGGTAACTATTGTTGTAGGCAAACTCTGCTAAGGGCAAAAACTGATCCCACGAACCTCCAATGTCAATAACACAGGCTCAGAGCATATCCTCCAAGATCTGAATAGCCCGCTCGGACTGTCCGTCCGTCTGGGGATGAAATGCTGTGCTCAACTCAACTCGCGTGCCCAACTCTCGCTGAATTGCTCTCCAGAAGCGCGAGGTAAACTGCGTACCCCAGTCCAAAATGATAGATGCGGGCATACCATGAAGATGAACAATCTCCCGAATGTAGATCTCAGCTAACCTCTCAGAAGAATAGGAGACTGCCACAAGAATGAAATGCCCTGACTTCCTACTCAAAGCATCGGCCACCACATTGGCCTCTCTCGGATGATTTAAAATGGTGATATCATAATCCTTCAACAACTCCAACCACCTTCTCTACCTCAAATTCAACTCTCTTTGCTTGAACAAATACTGAAAACTCTTGTGATCCATGAACACCTCACATGCCACGCCACACAGATAATGCCTCCAAATCTTCAATGCGTGAACCATGGCTGCCAACTCCAAATCATGAACCGGATAGTTCTTCTCATGAATCTTCAACTTCCGCGAAGCATAGGCAATGACTTTGCCGTCCTGCATCAACACTGCTCCAAGCCCAACACGGGAAGCATCACAATAGACTGTATAAGGCCCTGAACCTGTGGGCAAAACCAACACTGGTGCCGTAGTCAGAGCTGTCTTGAGCTTCTGAAAGCTTGCCTCACACTCATCCGACCATCTGAACTGGGCACCCTTCTGGGTCAATCTGGTCATCGGGGCTACAATAGATGAAAACCCCTCCACGAACCGACGATAGTAGCCTGCCAATCCCCAAGCAACTCCAAATCTCTGTAGCTGATGCTGGTCTAAGCCAGTTCTTGACTGCCTCAATCTCCTTCGGATCAACCTGAATACCCTCTGCTGACACCACATGACCCAAAAATGCAACTGAACTCAACCAGAATTCACACTTCGAGAACTTAGCATATAACTGACTATCCCTCAAAGTCTGAAGAACCACTCTAAGATGTTGCTCGTGCTCCTCTCGGTTATGGGAATATATCAAAATATCATCATGAAGACTATCACGAACGAATCCAAATAAGGCCTGAACACTCGGTTCATCAAATCCATAAAAGATGTTGGGGCATTTGTCAACCCGAATGACATGACCAAGAACTCATAATGCCCGTACCGAGTGCGGAAAGCTGTCTTAGGGATATCGGACGCCCTAATCCTCAACTGATGGCAGCCAGATCTCAAGTCAATGTTTGAAAATACCTTGGCACCCCGAAGCTGATCAAACCAATCATCAATCCTCGGCAATGGATACTTATTCTTGATTGTAACCTTGTTCAATTGCCGATAATCAATACACATTCTCATTGAACCATCTTTTTCTTAACAAACAACACCGGCGCACCCCAAGGCGAAACACTAGGTCAAATGAAACCCTACTCAAGCAAGTCTTGCAACTGCTCCAACTCTTTCAACTCAGGCGGGGCCACACGATACGGCGGGATTGAAATGGGCTGAGTACCCGAAGCCAAATCAATGTAAAAGTCAATATCCCTGTCGGGTGGCAGGTCTGAAGGGAAAACCTCAGGAAACTCACGAACAACGGGCACAGAATCAATAGAAGAAACCTCAGCACTAGAATCACGAACATATGCCAAATATGCCAAACACCCCTTTTTGACCATACGCCGAGCCTTCACATAAGAGATAACCCTACGGGTACAATGACCTGGAGTCCCTCTCCACTCTAAACGAGGCAAACCCGGTAAAGCTAAGGTCACAGTCTTTGCATGATAGTCCAAGATAGCATGGTAAGGTGATAACCAGTCCATCTCCATTATAACACTGAATTCATCCATGTCCAAAAGAAGCAAATCTACACGAGTCTCAAAACCTCCAATCACCCCTATACATGAACAATGGAAACGATCCACCATAATAGAATAACTAGGCATGACCGGATACGGCGGAAAATAAAATCGAAGCTTCTCTACCACAAAACAGAAAAATACCTGCACCTCCACCTCTAATACCTTTACTCCACCTCTAGCATCTCTACCTCCACCTATAATACCTCTCTCTGAGTGATGTGGAGAAACTCCTCCAGAAATAGCTGCGTGAACTGCTCCAAAGTCAAAGCTGGTGACCTAACTGGTATAGCCAATCAATAACCTCTCCAGCAGGTCTTGGCAGATCCAGACAAGCGAAAGGTAGCTAAATCGACCCCATTGGTCTCCATGATCCCCATGTTCCTGAGAACCTCGTGATAGCTGTCTAGATAATCCTGGGGATCCTCAGTAGATGCACCGCTGAATGTAGTAGTGAAGAGCTTGGTGAAACTTATCCAACCTCCACAAAGCCTCCGAAGACGTAGCTGATCTATCAATGGTTTGTGCTGCTGCTCAACTGAAGAAGCGGTACATGACCTCGCCATTCGCGAAGGGACAAGAGTAGAGGTTTCAATTTAGCATTTGAGAAACAAAACCGCATGACAGGAAAGAACAAGATGTGAAGTTTTCCTAACTCCGTAGCCTCTAGGGGATAAATACAGACGTCTCCGTACCGATCCCTCAGACTCTACTGAGCTTGTCCGTGAATTGTGAGACCTGTATAACCTAGAGCTCTGATACCAACTTGTCACGACCCGGATTTCCCCACCCTCGGGGATCGTGATGGCGCCTACTCGTAGAAGCTAGGCAAGCCACAAATCATAAACTCCTACCTACTTTATTTTAAATCCTTTTATCTATCATAACAATAAGCATTAAATATTTAAATGATAGCGGAATATGAAATCAAAACGGAAGACTTAAATTAAATAAGCTGAACAATAATGCGGAATTCAACATGTGCCTCTATCCAAGAACTGGTGTCACATCATCCACGGACTACTAAGAGTATTAAATACAATCATTTGAAAGAATTATAGCACTGTTCGTCCCGAAAACATGAGATAACAGAATGAAATATATGATAGAGGAGACGTCAGGCCTGCGGACGCGTGCAAGGCTACCTCGGAGTCTCGATGGACTGAAGGTTGGCTCCCGAGCTACTACTACTGTCCGGGACCTGGATCTGTGCAAAAGAGCACAGAGTGTAGTATCAGCACAACCGACCCCATGTGCTGGTAAGTGCCTAGCCCAACCTCGGCGAAGTAGTGACGAGGCTAGGACCAGACTACCAAATAAACTTGTGCAGTTATATAATGTACAACGGAAAGTAAAGCAGGTTAAGCAAGTAAGGATGGGAGGGGGAAACATGCTTCGGGGAATAATAGGTAAAACAGAATATCAAGAGAACCATAAAGGAACCAAAATCCAACCACTAGCAAGAATAAGGAAAACAAAGGCAGATGTCACTTTCTTTTCACATCTTATTGCAGGCGTGCAACCCGATCCCATTTCATTATATCTCGTGGTAGGCGTACCACCCGCTCCCATTTCATTAAATCTCGTGGTAGGCATACCACCCGCTCCAATTTCATTAAATCTCGTGGTAGGCATACCACTCGCTCCCATTTCATTAGATCTCGTGGTAGGCGTACCACCCGCTCCCATTTCATTAAATCTCAGTTCTTCCAGATGAAATTTACTCCAACAAACGCAACAAATAATACGAAATCATAAGACAACAAGTACACAATAATTATGACTCACTGAGGAAAACAAGTAATGACAAGTAGCAATTAATTATGGACTTTAAGGAGCAAATAGGCAATTTAATATTTAGTATGCTAAATGTCAAGTAGCAATTATAGCATAAATTCAAGGCATAATGTTGTGCAAGGATACCTAGAGCCAATAATAACAAGTAATACAATAAAGGAAAATGCCAACATAAAGAATCACAGTAATAGTGGAATAAGACAATTAATGCACTGGAACTGATAACAACAAGAAAATCAGTAAATAAAAGTAAAGGACAACATAACTCAATTATCAGCAAGAATCAGGAAAATCAAAGACAAGTGCATGGCATCATCCTTCGTGCTTTTACTCTCGTCCTCAGCAAGTAATAACATAATGAAAACGTGCACGGCATCACCCTTCGTGCTTTTACTCTCTTTCCTCACCAAAGCAATTAGAATAATAAAATGTGCACGGCATAATCCTTCGTGCTTTTACTCTCTTTCCTCACATATAATCAATATAATTGGCACGGAATGGTACATCGTGCGGCACAGCGTCACCCTTCGTGCTTTACACTCTTTCCTCACAATACCAAACAATGCACGGCATCACCCTTCGTGCTTTAACACTCTTCCTCACCCAAACAACAATCACAAACAAGGGCAAGGGAAATAAACAAGAACATATAGGAATCCCGGCAAGGGAACAACGATTTAACAATTAAATCCCGGCAAGGGAGCAACAAGTAAATAATTAAATCCCGGCAAGGGAACAAGAATTAAATAATCCAATCCCAGCAAGGGAACATTTCAATAACTCTTTCCCTATCTTTCACTTGTACTTCATAACTCACTTTACCACTTGAGCCAATGCTCCAAAGGGTTCAATCATCTCATATACTTTCACAAATTCATAATATAACTCGAGCCAATGCTCCAAAATGTTCAAAGGTCTCAATTCCTTCCACAAACTTTTCACAACAAATAGAAATCATGAAAATCACAACATAAGACTCACGGTCATACTTGACGCCAACGTATAGATACTCGTCACCATGCCTATACGTCGTACTCAACAATTATCACATAGCAAATAGGACTCAACTCCGAATCCCTCAAGCTAAGGTTAGACCAAACACTTACCTCGATGCCTTGAACACAACTCAAGCCTCAATTATAGCTTTCCCCTTGATTCCACCGCCAATTCGCTCGTATCTAATCACAAATTACTTGATTACATCAATAAACACTAAATGAATCAACCCCAATGCATGAAAATGAGTTTTCCACAGTTTTACCCAAAAAGTCAAAAATCGCCCCGGGCCCACGTGGTCAAAACCCGAGGTTCGAACCAAAACCCGATTACCCATTCCCCCACGAACTCAAATATATAATTTGTTTTGAAATCGGACCTCAAATTGAGGTCCAAAACCCCAATTTTTTGAAAAACCTAGGTTCCACCCAAAACACCCAATTTCCCCCATGTAAATCTTTGATTTTAGGTTGAAATCATGTTAAAAGATGTCAATGATTGAAAGAAATGAGTAAAAACTAACTTACAATTGGTTTGGAAGAAGACTTGTTCTTGAAAAATCGCCTAAGTGTGTTTGGGTTTGAGAAAATATGAAAAATGGGGTTCAAAATCGTTTAAGTGTAAAAATTGCAGGTCTCAGTTATGGGAAATGCGAACAGGGGTTCGCAATTGCGAACCCCGACCTGTTGATGTGGGAATTGCGAAGATATAGTTCGCATTTGCGAACACTGACAGAATCCTTGACTTTCGCATTTGCGAGAGTCTGGCCGCAATTGCGAATTCGCTTTTGCGATGGTGAGGTCGCATTTGCGACTCAGGCTGCCAGCCCCCTCCTTCGCATTTGCGAGTGGTTTGTCGCACTTGCAGGCTCGCAATTGTGAGCCTGGCTTCGCAAATGCGAAGCCTGCAGGTCAGTTAATACCAGAAAATTTTAAGTCCAAAAATGCAACTCGTGGCCTATCCAAACCTCACCCGAGCCCTCGGGGCTCCAAACCAAATATACACACAACCTCAAAAATATCCTACGGACTTATTCATGCGATCAAATCGCCAAAATAACATCATAAACATCGGATTAAACCTCAAAATCCATGAATTCTTTCAAACTTCATAAAACATCAAATTTTCCAATTTAGGTCTGAACCACGTCAAACGACGTTCGTTTTTCACCAAATTTCACAGAAACATCTTTAATCATACATAAGACCTGTACCGGGCGCCAGAACCAAAATACGGGCCCGATACTAACATGTTTTAATCAAATTTCATTTCCAATTTTCTTAAACAATTTCAGAAAATAATATCTTTCAAAAATTCATTTCTCGGGCTTGGGACCTCGGAATTCGATCCGGGAATACACCCAAGTCCCATATTTTCCTACGGACCCTCCGGGACCGCCAAATCACGGGTCCGGGTCCGTTTACCCAAAACGTTAACCAAGGTCAAATTTATTCATTTTAACATCAAAACTTAGCAATTTTCATAGAATTTCATATTTATGCTTTCCAGCTACGCGCACGCAAATCGAGGCGACTCTAAATGAGGTTTTCAAGGTCTCAAAGTGATAGAATTTAATAAAAAGCAGGTGATGACCCTTTGGGTCGTCACAGGAACTAGAGCTATTAATTATGATGCTCACTTGACTTAAATTAACAATATACTCTACATCTGAGTTGGGTCTGTTTTAATTTATTTGAGTGAATAATCTGGCATTACATATGTATGTTGCATGACATAGTTCTTTTTCCATCGAAATTGCTATTCAAGATGCATGAATACATATATGTGTAGTGTGTTTAAAATTTTCGTATTAAATAGTTATATACAATTGACTGAAAATAATAGTATACTATCCATCTGAGTTGGTTTTATCTATTTTTGGATTGTATAATTCTTGCATTATATAATATACTTGCATGAATAATTCTTTTCCCGTCGAAATTTATTATTCGAAATGCATGTATGTATATAAATATTGAATGCAGTCTGAATCTTTGTTTTGACTTATTATGATCTATTTAATATTTTTATCTCAACTCCACAATGACTTTATGCAATTTGTCGTATTACTTGTTAAAATTTTCTTTTAGTGATAAGACATTAATTTAAAGGATGCAATATATGCACCTTTTGTTAGAAGGAATTTAATTTCGATTTCTGGGCAAAATAAGAGATGGATATTTGTTTTATTATTCGAATAACTCTTGAGTTATTGAGCTTTATATAAACAATTTCAGCTCTTTGGTAACAATGAATGCATGACCTTAATTATTGTATAATTAAATGTCTCTCCTAGAACAGAACAATATTAGTCTACCCTCACAAGAGATATGTTCTTCAAGATTGAGTAAAAACTTATTTTGTGCACTTTTTGTCTAAGTCATATTAAATCTGGATAGGATTTCAAGTTTGGCAAAGGATAGACTTAAATGTCACATGAAAGTAGAGGCACTACCAACCTTGTGGAATTCCATGTTTGGAAGGAAATTTAACTAAAGATGTTCCCTTTCAAAAGGAATAAAGCTAAATGACAAGCTGAATGATCTCTTCTGATTTTTGTATGGTTAAATGAACCATACTGGTAAAGAGATAGTTTTTGAATATTTTTGTGACGTTCTTTACTCTCAAAAATATTATATAATTTATTTGATCCACCCCGTAAAGTCTTAAATGATTAAGTAATTCAAGGTTGTTAAAGACTTGAAACGAAGAAGCACCAAGGGAAATATATTAAGTTACTGCAATTTTGATTGTAGTGGCGAGCACGCCCTTAGAGGTTCTTTGTTACTTATTCAGAATAAGGGATATTACATCTCAATTTGAACTACAACAACACGTAAACGTCCATAATAGAGTTGTGTGTAGAAAAGAAGAAATAAGTCTTTTTGGACATGGCATAGATTAAATGGAACGTGTTATTCATGATTTGCCCTTATTTTATTTTTTTGGGAATAATTTCCTAGAAACTTGCAAATTACATTCTGAGACTAAATGTAAGCTCAGTCTGTGGCAGTGTTCCAGATATAGTGGATTGTCCCACAATATGTGCTGAAAGGGAAAAAGATATGTTAAGTTGAATAAGAATGTAAAAGGTGCATGTTTTATGAATATCCAAAGAAAACGAATGGAAAGTTTTTATTGTCCTAAAGGAAAATTAAGGCAATTGTTAAAGCAATGCATTTTTTAGATAAAGGACTGTTTAATAAAACATGTTCCTAAGAAGTAAATTTGTTTTTTAAACAGGAAACTGGGCCAAAGAAATTAACTATAATGTTCAAGAACATCAAAACTACATATGTCGGAATTGACGTTCCATATATTTAAGTGGTGGGAAGAACCGTTAATAGACCATAATTTGGCGAGTGGGAGTGATGTGTTGAACAATGAAACACTATAGTAAGAAATCACTAATATTTGGAATGTCCGTAAGGTAATGCAGGTATATTAGAGTATTCATGAAGTGGGAAGAATGTTAAAGAAATCAATATTCGGTGTAACACCCTTGGGATAGTTTCGGTAACAGGATCCGTGAAAAGAGTTTAATACAAAACTAGATAGTACGACAAAAGCATTACTTGTCAAAGATTGCATCAGAAAAATACCTTGGCAAGATTCTGCTCTTTAACAACAAAAACCTTATTTGGTGAAGACTTTTAAATAAGTCATAGAAAGAATTCCTGGGGAAAGTGTAGATGCATGGTTATGAGTCTAAGTTCCGGAGATTGTTTGGGCATATAACTTATTACCATGCATTAGGATATAGTATATTTCTAATAATTGTCATGGTTAAAAGTCTAAGTGGGAGATTGTTGGGATATAATACTATTAACGCATAGGGTTTTGGTTTAGATATAGTATTTAATTAATGAAATAATTGTTTATTCAGTTTTAATAAAAGTTTTAAATTAGATCATATATTAGCCCGTGTCCTTTGCTTATATAAGTAGAATGAATTTAGTGTATAGAGATTAGCTTATACACGGAAGATTAAATCATCAGTTCTTATAAGTAATAAAAGATTGAGTTCACACAATCTAAAGAATGGAATTGGACAAAAAACCATCAAGGAATAATTGTAGCAAAGATTAAATATAATTTTATCTTGATTAGGAAATGGTTTATTCCAACTCTTGTGACTAAGAACATTTTGTATGTATTGAACAGGACAAGTAAAGATAAGTATTTTTATTGAACTTAATAAAATAACTCTATAAGCCATTAAATTGTCACTTATAATAACTCTTAATCCTTGATATAAATTATTAATTATTAGTTGTATAATATTAATTATTGGTTTTTGTTTTATTAATGCAAAATTCTTTCCCGTGGGTTAATGATACTTGGTAAATTGGAACAATAATAATGTAAACACTGGCAAAGTAAATAGTTAGTTTGATGAAAATCAAACGTTCCTGGGTTAGAGATTTGATGATAACACCTTTATATGAAAGCTTATAAAGTTTTCAATGTGTAAACCTCGGCCAGTAATTTGGTAAATCCCAAAACCATATGAAATAAATTAAGGCAAAAGTCTCTAAGAAAAGGAATTAATTTTTCAAATAACTTTAAAAAAATCGTCCAGTTCATTTTTATTTAATTGATATATCTAATCTTTAAACATGGGGAGTTAAATATATAAGATTTA